>NC_044359.1:8149314-8344314 GCF_007364275.1 Archocentrus centrarchus | reverse complement strand
CCAGGGCTACGACACCTTTAATTACTGTTTTCCAGCTCGTAGCAGTGCAGTGAAGCTGGCAGACACACTACCACAGTAAACATCGAGTTCACTTTTCAAGCTGTTGTTTGCCGACTAAAATGTAGATAGGCAAACATACATAAGTCTTATTCGCATTTTTAAGCCTCGCGCGCGCACTGTGTCGTGGTTTAAAACGTTTCTTTAAAAACGCCACTGTAAAACGAAAACAGCCAGAGGACAGGAAGCAGGAAGGACGTTTGGCTACTGAATGTGCCTTTTGTCGCAGCGGGCGAGGATTCGGCCAATAATGCAACGTCTTTAACTTAACAAAGGCCCCTTTCGTCCAATCACAGAAGTTGTCACTGCAACGTCTCTAGCTTTTGGTCACATCCGGTCGTATATATGTTGCCACGAGTTAGCGGCGAATTTGGAGCGTGTCCATTTTGAGCAGCGGCTCGGCGTCCCCGGTATTTCCAGTCAAAGTAAGCGCACGTTTTTGGTTTTGTTTTGCGTAATGGTGACTGTAAGAGCGTAGGTTTTGGTTTATATCGTACTTATTTTCATTGCGATCCTTCCGCATCGACCATTTGGTTCGTGTTCGGTGTTTTCTTGTTAGCTTGTAAGCGTGGCTAGCCGTGCGTTAGCTGCAGGGGTGCTAATGTGCGTTGGTGCTGCTTTTGCACGCCATGAATCGCTTGTTCACATATTGCGGGTTGATTCACAGCCATTGTGTTTAAGTGTAGTTTTTCACTGCTCTTGGTGTCATTTTTAAGGGGTTTTCTGTTTGTTTACCCGCATAATTAATGGCCGGGCCTGCTGATTGCCCTGAGCGGTAACTGAGCAAAGCGCGGTCCGCTTAAATGGTTGATAACATGGATACTCGCTCTTTCTTTCATTTTAGCCATGACTGTGGGGCCACAAGTCCACATACAACAGTGTGTGATTTTATTATTACTAATCATACTCCGATTGGTGTGTAAATACTTAAGGACGTGTTGAGATCCAGTCTGGTTGCAATAAACCGACTAAAGCTTTAACTATAAATTAGCATTCGGTTAGCATCAGGTCTGCGGCTCTTTATTAGCATTACGGTTTGTGCTCAGTATTGTTATTGAAAATGGGTACGGAAATATTAAATTTAAGGCCGTTTTTCGGCTCTCCTTATGCAGCCATTTCAGAAACCTTTGGGGGGGAAAAAATCAGTTTGTTTTCATTTAAATTTAGGCAATTTTCTTTTACTTGATTAGTTTTTATCTTGTTTTTGAAGCCATGTACTTGATTATTGTTAAAGCTATTTTGTTTAGCTGTTGTAATAAAGGAGTTTCTCGTAAAATAAAAACTAGATTAATAAAGGACTGACATAAAATTATTACACAATAAATAAGAGCCATTCGACAACTTAAATGTCAGTATTTTCAGGTGGAAATGTTGCACAGCCTTGTCTAATGTTTTGGTTAAACTTTGTGGGGCAGTTCAGATAACCTAAAGGGGTCTTAACTTATGGTGAATAAATCAGCAGCATTTCAGAAGGTCTGCTTGCTGCACAGTGATGTAATGTCTTTTTAAATATTAAAGTGAGCTTAAAGCAGTGTGAGAATGGCTTAAAGTCAGCACATGTGCAGCAGAATCTGTTTTGTCGTCTTGAAATAGAAAAGGTGTCTTTAGTACTCAAGTCTGCTAAACAGAACCGCATGATCTCGTGCTCCATCAGTCGTAATAGTTTGTTTCCTTAAACAAATTTGATGAATTGAACTACGTCAAACTAACTGTCCCATCAGAAATAATGGGATCAGGTAGTGTTCCTATATGAAAAAGGGTTTTGGCCTCCTTTTTGTTGTAGCATCAAGTAGGGAAAAATAGTGCTGCCAGTTAATAAAATTTGGGAATAATAAATGTTTAAATTGACCAATAAATTTGATATAGTTGGCTGCCTACTGCTCTAATCCCTCAAACTCTGTCCTGTCCTGTGTCAGTCATTTGAAGATCCCACCGTCAGAATGGCAGACGCTGAGAATCTGCTCATGGAGACATCGGAGCAGAATGGCAATGAGGGAGAAGAGGACCAGAATGGAGCTGAGCAGGAGCAGATGGCTGGGGACGAAGAGCAGGACAACGGCACAGATGGAGGCAAGATTGACGCTAGCAAAGGAGAGGAGGATGCTGGGTGAGTGTCTAGTTTGATCGTGGCCAGTCACATGTTATGTATAATAACTAACTCTTGGCGGTCGTGGAAAAAATGTGATTGTACGTGAAATAAACCCTGGAACCTTCTAAGTTTGTAGGTAGCGTATGGCAGTTTTTGATGAGATGCAGCATTATACAAAAAGAAATGTGCTTTGTGAGCAAGACATAAACAGCGTGGTGTTTTACAGTAAAATGTTCGTGGGTGGCCTCAGCTGGGATACGAGTAAAAAGGACCTGAAGGATTACTTCACTAAGTTCGGTGAGGTGTCAGACTGCACCATTAAGATGGACTCAAACACTGGGCGATCCCGAGGCTTTGGCTTCGTTCTCTTCAAAGACTCCTCCAGCGTGGATAAGGTGACTCACCTCATAGTTGACCATTGCTTGATATGCAGTGTTTTTTATTTATTTTATATTTTTATATTTTTTTATATATATATATATATATATATATATATATATATAGATAGATAGATAGATAGATAGATAGATAGATAGATAGATAGATAGATAATTTATTGGGAGAACAGGTCTATAAATATAAATTGATCATATGCTAATCTGCTACACTGCTTTTGTTTATGCATAATTACTCATCTCTATAATGATAGCTTTAATCACTGTGCTGTAATTGTTTGTTAATGGCAGCCTGTCTGTGTATCTGCAGGTACTGGAGCAGAAGGAACACAGACTGGATGGGCGTAACATTGACCCCAAGAGGGCGATGGCTATGAAGAAGGATCCTGTCAAGAAGATCTTTGTTGGGGGTTTGAATCCAGAAGCAACTGAGGAAACCATCAGGGAATATTTTGGCGCCTTTGGAGAGGTTGGTTTTGAAAATAAACCTGCAGTTAGAATGCACTTTACACAGTGTGGGTGAGACTTCAGAGCAGAGACGATTGACTCCCAAGACTGTCAGACAACATGCACCCATCCTCCCCCTGCTCATTTTGTCACCTCTGGTCCTCATCTCGTTCCAGATCGAAACCATTGAGCTCCCAATTGACCCCAAATCAAAGAAAAGGAGGGGATTCATCTTCATCACATACAAAGATGAAGCCAGCGTAAAGAAGTGTCTGGAGAAAAAATACCACAACATCCAGGGTGGCAGGGTAAGCACATTTACTCTTGAATTTCTGTACAGCTGGAAATTGGTGTTTATTTCTCTGACCAGCTACCTGTTGAACACTGCAGCCTGACCTGTGACCTTTTAGGGAGGAGTGTCATTGGTTATAAAATTGAGCCACCACAGATTAAGTTGAAGCAAACTGATTTTGATAAAGGATAAAAGAAAAAAGCAGTAGGTTTAAGTCTGTACTAAAAGCTTTAGTTAAAGCTTAAGCCATCCTGCATTTGAAGTCTGAGTTTTCTCTGTATACATGTGGGTAATGGGTTGCTGTTAATAATGCACCAGCTACAGTTGACAAGTGCTGAAAGCATCAATCAGATTCTCTTCTTAGAAACGATATTCCTTAATTGGGATTTAACAGATGTGGTTTTTGTTTTTGTTTTTTTTCCTTCTATATTTCAGTAGTGTGTTAAAGGTTTTTGTATGCCACACATGGAGGGAAAATTGAGTTTTTTCCCGTATCTGTATCTTATTTAGTGTGAGCTGAAAATTGCCCAGCCGAAAGAGGTGTACCAGCAGCAGCAGTATGGAGCAGGGCGTGGAGGTGGCTACGGAGGTCGGGGAGGCAGGGGCCGTGGAGGTAAAGGAAGATGATTATCCTCTACTTATTTACATTTGTTTTCTTCTGCAAAGCAGCTGTCATTTTTTTTTCTTTTTTTTTTTTCTTTATTTCTTTTTTAATTAAAAAAAGGTTGAGTGGCAAGGTTACTCTTGACATCACACATTTTAATGGTAGTGATAGGTGATGCAGAACTTCTCTCACATACAGAATTGGATGATAGAAGCCTGAAGGTCAAACCTAACTTTCATGTCCACTTTGTGTTTCAGGTCAGAGCCAGGGCTGGAACCAGGGCTATGGAAACTACTGGAACCAAGGATATGGCAACCAAGGTTATGGCTATGGTGGATATGGCAACTACAGCAACTATGACTACTCTTCTGGTTACTACGGATATGGTCCTGGATATGATTACAGTAAGTACAGACATGCACACACAGTATGTAGCGTGTTTATATTTAGGTCATAGGGGCTTCAGTGTTGTGACTGAGTGCACCAGTCACCATACTGAAGCCCAAACCCAGGGTATACGAGTCAGTGCTGAAACCAAGTGCGATGGTTTCCCCTCCCTGCATTCAGCTGCTTTCTAGAAAAACAAGTCTTTCTGTTCTGCAGTCAATTTGTAATGCCTCCACACATTTATTTGGTCAGTTCCTCGTGTAAAATTAATGAGATTTTATTTTAGCAGCCACAACTGTTCTTAGATAAACTTACCCCAGAATAACATTTAAGCATAAATTCTTCTGTTTTTTTGTTTTTTTTAACTTCTACACATGCATAAAGTTGGAGCTTCACTGTGCATAAACAGGAACAAAGCAGCCCCAATCTTTAGCATTTCACATGGCTCCCATAGATTTCTCTTAGGAACTCATTGAGAACCATGTTTCCTTCTTGGGTCTCTAGAGTCTGGTTTGACCAGGGGAACAGTGACCACGTCCTGCTCGTTAACACTCAAACATGAATCATTCTTTGCATCTGTCAAATGTTGAGCAGTTGCTTTAATACTGTCTTCCACAGACCAGGGCAGTGCCAGCTATGGGAAAACTCCAAGACGGGGGGGACACCAGGCCAACTACAAGCCATACTGATGATCACTTGGCAGTTCAAGGTATGCTGTGGCTACAAATTGTATGTGTCCTAGTGCTAGGTATCCCAATTTAAACAGTGGCTATATAGTTTTTTTTTTTTTTTTTTTTGTGTGTGTGTGTGTGTGTGTGTGTGTGTTTTACATTTCTTTAATTGCACATTCACTTTGATTACATTTGTTTCTTTGTTGTTAAATTTGCAAGTTCGTGTGATCTCCACTCTGGATTTGACCTGGCTCATGTCCCAGGCATTTGTAGGTTTAGGGTCACTCCTGGCTTTGACCAGCTTGCTGGAGATCTTCAGCCATCTAGTTGATCCAGTCAACTAGATGGCTAAACATTCCTCACTAGTTGGCACCAGAAATACTGGTTGGTTAAATATCTTTCATTAATCGGGAACACAGTTAACCGTTGGCTCTAAAATGTTAAACAGCAACCCACCTCTAATTGGGCCGCAGGTGGCAAATTAATATGCGTGTCCAGTGTTATGCACAGTGTAAAGTGACCATTTATTTTAAACAGACAGCTGCAGACACCAATAATGACTAGTTCTGTTTGGCTATTTTGATCGCAGTCCACAAGTTTTATTTTGATTTTTGGCGTTTCAAGCCTTAGTCATAGACGACGATGTTTCACATGTCCCTCGGCTGTTATTGTTTAGCAGCCTATCCTTTAAGTATAGAAGGTATAATGACATTTTTACCCTGTATAGCTGAACATGTCTTTGAGGACACAGCATACTTCAAATATCCTGCTGTTTGTGGACTTCTGGCAACAATTACTGTAATAACCCAATATTGGCTGTTAAGTGCACTTTCTCAGCCTTCAGAAACAGAATTTTTCCAGTAGGGCAAATGGTCGCGTAATTACGGTAACTCAGAGTGCGTCTGATCAGATGTCTCAGCGCTGATACGCTCAGGTTAATCCTATAATGCCGATTGCCGCTGAAGCACCGGTTACTTGATCTTACTAGCGGCAAACAGCTGGTTAAGACGTAGCACAGGGGTGCCCAAACTCGGCCCACGGGCCACTTCCGGCCCCGCCCCCTACTTCCGGTCTGTAAATTGATGTCAAAATAACATAATTTAGCCCTTTAAGTTGCTTATTTGACATTTCGCCTTCCCCGCCAATTGAGAGGGTTAAGCGAAATGTCAAAAAAAGTAACTTAAAGGGCTAAATTATGTTATTTTGACATCAATTCGCGGACCAGAAGGGGGCGGGGCCAGAAGCACCCCTGACGTAGCGCATCAGTGTGGAGTTGGTTGATCAAAGGAACTTTGATCAGCTGGCTTCTTACCGTAACTCTGCGACCGTTTGTCCTATTGGAAAAATTCAAACGGTTCCTGAAAGCTCAGAAAATGCACTTCACAGCCATATAGGGTATTACGCATTTGTTGCCAAAATCCACAAACAGCAGCACTTTTGACGTATGCTGTGTCGCATTCAACACGTTCGGAGGTATAAGGTTATCCAGCTGTTCACGGCAGGTAAGGGGAGGTCACAGGTGCATCAGCGGCAATCGCAGGTGTTATGGGTTTAACTGATTGACAAGGTTTTTAAGTTAAAGTACTTGTAAAAGGCTTTTTAAAGATTCTCCTTTCAGAAGATTAAACATGGGTTTGTTAAAGAAACAGTTTGATCCAGTTGTGGTGTTGATGTGTTTGACCCCTCAGGACTCCAGTGATCCAGTGAGACCGACGGCTGGACGGACACACACTGGGCCAGACTCGACCTCTTTTATGACAGAAGACCATTTGTACAGAAAACATCAGAAATGTAACTTTTTTTTTTTTTTTTCTTTTTTTTTTTTTTTTTTTTTTTTTAAACCCTATCAGTTTTAGGTTTTATTTTTCCCTTGTGGGTCTTTTTTTTTGTTTGTTTTTTGTGTTTTTGTTTTTGGTCCCCCCTTCCACATTTCCACCGGAAGTGTAATTTTTACTGTACTTTTTGGTACCTGTTTTGATTCTATTGTATTGTAAGGGTTGTATTTTACATGTTTGATGGCTTTACAGGTTGAAAATCTTGGCGCTGTAAAGGAGCTTTTTTGACAAATAAATACAGTTTTCAGTAAATTTTGTTCTGATGCTTCCAGGTTCTGGGGAGGAAGGTTAAAACATTGAGTGGGTTTAGGATTAAAGTGCAAATGTCAAGGCTGATGTTGATGATGGATTTTTTTTTTTTTTTTTTCTCCTCCCCTCTTCTGTCCCCCCTGTCCCTCTTTATATGGATTCCAGTGTACCCGAGAGGGGATTTTTAACTTGCCAAATTTCATCAATTGCAAAAGACAGGTTGTAAGATTGTTCCTGGCTTTGCTGTCTGGAAGCCTGCAGGTGTGTAGGATGTGCTGGGGAGGGGGAATGTTTCAGTTTAGACAGTATTCTTCATACACCGTTGGTTTTAGAAATTATAATTTTTGAAGTTAAATGTCTCCTTTTTTAGTTTTTCTTTCCTGACGGACTTCAGGGCCAGTGTCGTCGTCTCAGCCAGTGTCTCTGGCATCATTTATTAGTAATAAACATTCTGGTTTGTAATGATCTTTTTGTATTATTAATTCTTAATGTTACTGTTAATGATCCAAGTCATAAGATAAAACTGTTTAAATACAAACATGCTATAAAGGAAAAGTTTCCTGCAAAATTAAACTGGAGCCACTGGGGTTTTATTTTTCATTGAATTGGGTTTTTTTGGGGGGGGGGGGGGGGGGGGGGGGCTTGAGGTTGACCTCAGGATGCCAGTTCCAGGGTAGGACCAAATCCAAAAGCCTGTGAATTATGTTTGTGTAAATGCTTTGCGATCAGGCAGAATTGATGGTTGACGTAAACGGCATTCTGTAACGACCCAAAAATGTACAAAGGGGCGGGCGTACAAACTTTAAGGGTGTGATTATAGTGCGTGGTGACTGTGAATATCTGCAGTAAATTTTCTCCAAGTTTGGTTTAAACTGAGCAGTTTGGTGCTTGGGGTTAAATTTGGTATATTTGAGCTCCTTGAATTGAAATGTTGCTGTATAATAAACTAGAAGCACTCAGAGCGCAAACCTCCGCCAAGGCCATAGGGTCAGTGACGCTGTAATACGTGTATCTAAATACTGTGAAATAATCTTTCATCTTTCCCAGACAACAATAACCCCCTATGCCGCAATAGCGAAGAATCCTTTAAAAAATTCCTGGATACAGATCGTAATCCGGATCCGGATCACCGCCAAAATTGAATCACTTCTTCCTCTTGTCATTTCCAACCACTCCACAAAATTTCATCGAAGTCCGTTCATAACTTTTGGAGTAATCCTGCTAACAAACAGACAAACCAACACGACCAAAAACATAACCTTGGCGGAGGTAATAAAATATCAGGGCTGTCAGTCAGACGTGGCTGAAGTCAGACTGCCACATGTTTTGTGGACAGCAGGTAAGAAAGGTGCACCCGATGCCGTTTGAAGCAGAGTGGCCTGAATGAAGCAACCACAATGTAAGTGCATCGTGTTTGTAACTGACCAAAAAGGTAAAATGATGTCCTATTTGGTGTGTTAGCCTATAGATGCATGTATTTATATGCATCTGTCTGTTCATTGCAAAGGGTTGTGCTCATCAGTACATGCTGATACCACTTCTGACCGCAATGTGTGGGACTGGCAGAGCGGTGCTGTTTCAGCTCCTTTGAAACAATAATAATAGTGTAGTAACCGTGAGTCAAAACAACTTTTTCCCCCCCAGCTAGGATATTTTTTGTATTTAAAAATGTAATGGCTTTTTTGTGTGGCTTTGAGCCAGCTCGATATTGTTTTTACTTGTGTCAAACTGCGGGAAAATGTGTGTATGATTTGGTCATACACATTTTTTTTTTTTAAATAGTTTTATACAGATTGCTGTATAGGTGTGTAACTTGCCATTGTTCACAGCAAAAGTCAATTTTTAGAATTAAGTGTTTAAGGGCATCTTGAATACATTACAAATTTTTTTTTTTTTTTTTGTTGAATTTATTAAATCCTTAAAACTCTTAAATTGATGAAATATTTACATGAACTCAGCTAATTTGGCACTTTTATTTAAAGATTGCATTCAGCATTAACATTGTACTTGATACACCCGTGGATTTATTCGCAGCTCTTTGGATTAAACTTATATTTCAGCAATATCTGGGAGCATTGGGGCCTTAACTCTTCTCGTCTGTTTAGATCTGATGCAACAACCGGACTTCCAATCATAAACTACACCTGTCTGTCTTTCTGCCTGTGCGTTAGGTGAGGCTGCAACTTCAGATGTCTGTTTTCCTTTATCGTATTTATCAGAGCCTCTCTTTCCATCCTGTGCTGTCTTTCTGCTGCTCATGTCAGCAGCCCAACTTGTCCTGGGGTCCTTTCGGCATATCCTAACCCAGTTTGGAGCTTGATCGCCTTCTGAACTGGTGAAAATGTTTTGATGTGCTGAACCATCAGACTGTGAAAGCTGCTTTATTTTCTTTCCTTCATCTAGCCACCCTCTGCGGGCAATCCGTGCTGCTATGAGGAAGGAGTCAGTCTGGGTGTGAAGCTTCTCCGGGTGGGCTGAGAGAGGTGGCCTGGGCGTGGCCGACTTTGTCCCCTGATCAAGAGACGTGTGCTCTGGCTTACTGCTGCCCTCCATCCCTCTGTTGTTCCAAGTCACCACCACCGCTGCTGTAATACAAAAGGCACAGATGTACCAAAACACTGTGAATAGCATTTTCTTTCTTTGGATTACATGCACATTGCATGATATGCAAGAAGCACTCAGAGTGCAGTAGACAGCATGACAGCTGTTTACTTTGATTACACAAACATGTAGGAGCAGATAATGGCTGATAAGTACTGATTTATAAATGAGTGGAGGTCAGAGGTCCAAAGAATCTCCATGTATCATTCCCTATATGACCTATATGTTGTCAGTACAAACACTGGCAGTAAGAAACTGCTTTAAATGGCTCTGTAGCATTATCATCACTTTGACCTTCAACTCAATCTATTGACCTTGAACAAGAGGTCAAATGTGACATATTTTACAGACTTGGACAAAATTGTGGGTACCCTTCCGTTAAAGAAAGAAAACCCCACAATGGTCACTGGAATAACCTGAAAGTGACAAAAGTAGTAATAAAAATTTACTGAAAATTAACTCATGAAAATCCAACATTGCTTTTGAATTGTGGCTCTACAGCAGGGGTGTCCAAACTTGCGGCCCGTGGGCCGCTTTCGGCCCCGCCCACTTCTGGTCTGCAAATTGATGTCAAAAATAACATACAATTTGGCCCTTTAAGTTACTTTTTTGACATTTCGCCTTACCCTCCAATTAAGAGGTTTAATTGGCCTCCACAGAGTCCAGACCTCAACCCCACTGAGAATCTTTGGGATGTGTTGGAGAAGGCTTTGCCCAGTCAGAATCTGCCATCATCACTGCAAGATCCTGGTGATAAATTAATGCAACACTGGATGGAAATAAATCTTGTGACATTGCAGAAGCTTATCGAAACAATGACACAGTGAATGCATGCCTTAATCAAAGCTAAAGGCGCTCCAACGAAATATAAGTTTGTGACTTTTTTTTTTTGGTGGTGACTTTTTTTTGGCCAGGCAGTGTACTATATGAAAGGATTGTTTGTTGCCAGTAAAAGCTTTGACTTGTTGATGAACTCAGCCACCTTGGAGAGACTGTTTGGCATTGCTGATTTAAAAAAAAAGAAAAAAACAAAAAGTCAGCATTATGTTGACAGTGGCTGGACTGTAACCTCAGTCTGCAGGGCTTCTGTCCTCCTCGCTGTTTGCTCTGATACAACATTTGCTCTCTGGTCTTCACTAACAAAGTTCAGCAGGTTTATCTGCTGTGAGCAAAGTGGCAGGACCAGTGGAATTTTGGATTTCATGTCAGTGTCTGTTGAGCAACCACAATTTTTAAAATTATTTTTTTGCACCAAACCAGCACATCAGAGCATCTCTGCCTGCCAGTTCAACCCATTAGATGTGTTTTAATCTGAAGTTGTCTGACTCTTATCTATAGTGTAGCTGCTGCTCAAATAGTTTGTGCGTTCACTGATTCTCCAGGAGGTGGAGGCAGAGATCCAGTGTAAAAGCACTGCAGGCAAGAACGTTACAGTAACAGTGGAATATCAAAGCAGCCTGTTCTAGAAGGTGGGAAACTTACCTAACCAGTGGTTGCTGAAGCTGCTGTTGCAGATGTGTGGACAGGATGGAAATCTGTCCTTTCCTGTGTCTGGAGACCCTGATAGCAGCCACACAGCCCAGACTAAGGTGCAGGATATGCCAGCTAAAATAATGGACACCCAGGGCCCCTGGTGGCAAATGTCCTGGAAGGAAAAATTAAGAAAAAGAAAAAAAAAATTAACACATAAAGCTGAAGTGAAATCTATAGAAATCCCTGCAGTCCAACAGTGTTTTATTATTTCGATGCACTCTTTGTTTGTTTGTTACAACAAGTAAACCCAGCTTTAACCACTTACGTGGTATTTCCCCCTCATAAAATTAAAGGGTCATATTTTTCACATTGTGAACAATGTGAAGTCGTACAGCAGCCATGCACCATGATGATGATAATCATAACAATATCATTATCTAAAGAAAATCAGGAAATTTTGGGACGAAAAATTAATAATGGAATCAGTCAAAATCAGCTTTGCACAGTGTGTGTGTGTGTGTGTGTGTGTGTGTGTGTTTTACAAATTAATTAAAACCACAATACAAGAAATGCATGAAGATGATGAGAGAGTCCGTAGCCAGAACTGTACAAAAGCATATTGCTGATAATTCATCTTTATATATCTTGGTTATGGTCAATGACCTAGTTATATTTTTACCGCTGTTACACATAAGCATATAAGCACAGTATGAAAACTATGACATGGTTGTGGATTCAAGTTATACCAGATTTCAGTTGAAGATCCTCATTTTTCCCTTTGCTCCTCGTCCTCTTCTCAGGACTGACTGATCCACTAATGTGTAATCGATCTGAACCCTTTTTCATGCCCCCCCCATCCCCCTCGCTCCTCCTCCTCTCTGTAGTTCAACTGCCACTGTTATATTAAAAGTAACAGTGCACATGCATGTACGTGGGCAATGTAAACACATATTGACTGTGCAAAGGAACACTTTTAAAAGCTTAAAGCTTGTTGTTCTCTGTAACGTTCAAACTAATCAACACTAAATTGGCACTCTACATTAAAACCTGAGAGTAGTAGAAAATAATCTGAACTCCTCGTGTCCTTGTTCAGGTGGTAAACCTGCACATATGCATATTTTTAGGACAGCAATACATGAAACAGTGCAGCCCCAACAGATGGCAGCTCATGTTACCTCATGTTCAATGTTGTAAATAGTAAAAGTGAAAGGCCTGCTGGCATCTAGTAAAATTAGACCGGTGGGTTTCATCCAGGAAAAAAAAAATAAAAAAATGCTGTTTTTAAGTAGGCTGTTTCCCAATAAACATATGACATAAGCATATAACCACTTAACTGGATGTATAAGCACAGTCTGTTTAGCGTGTATAACCTGAGGGTGCAGAAGGCTGCTGGTGGTAGCACACTTGGTTTGCTTTTCTACTTTTAAATCAGTCAGTTTAGTCTAAATTTAAATTTCTGTTCCCTCAACTAGAAAGTAAGGAATGCTTTGCAGTGCCTGAACATAAAAGTAACATGTTTCCCCTTGTTGAGCAGATATTATGTAGGAAGAACACAGGCTGCCAGTTGTGGAGGATATCCTGAACTTTTCTGTCGGTAAATACTTTTGTTTTTGCTGCTGTTAGCCACTGTTAGCCTTGTTAGCTGGCTTTAGTGAAACTGTCTTCAAAGTTGATGTAACACTGTTGGACTTGCCAACTATTATTGTTTAGCTGGCTCTTGTCAGCTGCCAGTGAAAGCTTTACACACTGTAACTTTAAAGCTTTCACTGGCAGCTGCTGGATGTCAGTAGATTGCAGTCAACTGTCTTCTTACCCCTCACAATTCAAGTGCACAGGACAAACATGTTTTAGTCAGCCAAGACTGATCAAAAACATTAAATTTAGACTGAACCCCTTAATGGCACCAGCCAGCCAGCGTGTTTCTACTACATTTACATTTAGCAAAAAAAATCAGGAAATAAAAAAATGGATACAGTTACAGTTAACGGTCAATTAAACCTCACAAACTCTGGCCACCGCTCATCTATAGTGAGTGCATTGAGAGAGCACAGTGACTCCAGACTGGAGCCTGGTGAGAAGCATCCACGTCTGTTTACTCTGTAGGAGGCTGTAAAACTTTGTGAAAAGAGTCAATGAGTCAGAGAAGCTCACTTCTGACCGATGCCAGTGATACTGAGGTGAGATGTTGAAGATATCCTGAACTTTTCTGTCAGTAAATAGTTTTGTTTTTGTAACACTGTTGGCCTCGCCAACGATTGTTTAACCGGCTCTTGTCAGCTGTCTGCAGACGGGAGGGTTGCAAGTCTGATCTGCTGACAATAAATAATATGAACAATATCAGAATAAATGAGCATGTTTATGGATGTTTTCATGTGTTAGCGCCCTGACTTCAGTTTAGGAGGTGAGGCTTGACGTGGGCAGGCAGAGGATGGCGTTTTATTAAGATGCCGTTGGCGTCTCTTTCCTTCCTCTTACGCTCCTTTGTTGATCCTTCATATGACCCTTCATATATTGAGTCTGACGATGCAGACATGAATTTAAATGTACCTCCATGGCACACGAATGCCTGCAGCTTCTCTTTTCCTCCACCTTTGGCGTACTCTGTACGTATGTGTCTAGCTACGTACTTAAAACACAGTTAGTTGGATAGGGGGATGTCTGTCCTGGACACTGTATTTAAATATGGTGGGGAACATGGCAGCTCCAACAAACTGGCGTCCGCTCCTATATATTGTTAATGGGTTAATTCTAAGTTTACTAGAATGCATCAGTTTGTTGGGAGATGTAATTAGACACCAATATATGTATATTTATGAGTATAATATTCTTTTTTCTATTAAATAACCTCAAAAAATGACTGACTTTACCTTTAAGGATCATTTCAGCGTGAACGCTGTCAGACACACATCCTGTTTCTTTCAGCATAGAAAGAAATGTTTGAACATTGTGATGTATAAGCAAGAACTTTTAGACAGTGTATTTTTAGCTGTTTCATTCATAATTTGACCAAAATGAATCATGGATTTCCTCCAATTGCTGCTGAACTCAACCAGCTTGGAGAGACTGTGGCATTGTGATTAAAAAGAAGTCAGCATTATGTTGACAGTGGCTGGAGTGTAACCTCAGTCTGCAGGGCCTCTGTCCTCCTCGCTGTTTGCTCTGATGAAACATTTGGTCTCTGGTGGAGTTCAGCAGGTTTGTCTGCTGTGAACACGGGGTCAGGACCTCTGGAAATTAGGCTTTCTTGCTGGTGTCTGTTGAGCAGCCGCATATTTTAAAACTAGTTCTTGCACCAAACTAGCACAACTCAAACCATATTTGCCTGCATGAGCAATACAACCCATTAGATGTATCTGGCTTAGGGTTGCAGCGGTAACCGGTTTCACGGTATACCATGGTATTAAAATGCACGGTTATCATACCGTGGGTGTTTGCTTATTACCGGTAATAAGGGGAAAAGGTAATCCAGCTGAGAATCTCGCACACGCAGCCACACCCGTCGCTATGGGCGGGCCCTAGGGGGCCGTGCCCGCCCACTGATACGCTTGGGCCCGCCCTGGCCCGCCCACCCAAGCCAGATCACTAATCAAGGGGCTCCGTTTCGGCTGGCCCTTGGTGAGTGGCCCGATCTCAGGCACACAGCGGTGAAAATGGCGACAGTGTCTCCATCCTCCTAAAAAAAAACGCTAAACTAAAATCAGCAGTGTGGGACCACTTCGGATACCCACCAAACGTACGTGAGGATGGTTATCCCTTTTGCAAACAGTGTGGAATAAAAGTGGCCGCTAAAGGAGGGAATACTTCAAACTTGTTCTCATATCTACTACAACACCATCCCTCTGTGCAGATTAAAGTAGCTATCTCGTTAATACCTGTCTCTCTAACAAAAAAGTGTAAAATGTTAACTATAAACCCCGACTATGTTTCCTCGTGCTCGTTTCACACGCGAACCACCAGCAAAAGTGCTGAGTCCCCGTGGCCGTGAAGCGCGCGCTGTGCTGGATGCGCATGTCTGTGTTAAGGGCCTTTTGAAAGACGGCATATTTACGTGCATTTATTTTAAAACTTTGGTGTGTCTATTTTTCATCCCTGAATATCAGGCTCGGCATAAAAGCCTTAAGAGTGAAGTCATGTCAGGAATAATCCCCTCTGTCTGCAGTATCTGGTTATTACCCACTAATAGCAGCACAACGCGTGTTATAAAGCAGTCAACAGTAGTTGATCAGACACTGACCCAGGCTCAGATATTAAATGTGTTTTTATGGTGATACATAATTTTACTGAACATTTTAAATGCAGGATGTTTAATTCTAAGAGTACATATAAGTGTGTGTGTATATACACCATTTTAATTGTATTCAGTATTATGTATTATTATTATTATTATTATTATAAAAATGATTATAAAAATCTGATCTCAGGAAAACTGCACTTTTTCTCACATTTGTTTACAAAGACAAAGAATTTTTTCTTTCTAAAGAGACTCAGAAACTAAAGAGATTCATTTTTATTTAAAGATTTGGCTTTTTCCTCATTCTAATATTGCAATTTTTGCAAATAAAAACAGGAGGTGTATAGCTTTTTTTTTTTTTAAAGGAGAAATTTTAAACAAAACTCATTAAAAATGGTTTCAAGTACAATAAAATAATTTGTTAAACAAAAAACAGTGTAACTTATAATAATATATGTGAAATACAGTGATACCGCGATATTTTCTGAGACGATTATCATACCGTGAAAATCTCATACCGTTGCAACCCTAATTTGGCTTTTTACTTTTTCACAGTTGCTTTGAGTGCCAGTTTTCCTAACGTTCCAGGCAGCAGCGTTTCCAACAGAATTGCATTTTATTTTTAGTGGAGGCGAGACAGATGGACCCATGCCTTTTTAAAATGAAATAGTTTTGTGACTTGAATTCACCATCTTTGACTGTAGCTGACAGTAATCCTTGTTCTGCTCTGCCATCTCGCTGAGCTCAGCGTAGTGGCCCCACCTGCAGCAGTTTCACATTAGATCGGCATCTTCAGAGCAGATCAAGGACAGGATAGAGTCTGTCAAACTGCAGGTTAAAAGACTCCAGACAGCTGAGTGACATCAGGGACAGTCAACATGGCAAAGTGACTGAAAAATACTCTGTAAGGACTTGAGGACGCTGGTTAGTGGCGATTGAATCTTCAAAGTAAAAGTGAGGAGATTTGCCAAAAGTAAATTGATTGCATTATTGTACCTGGTGGATGAAGAACAAATAAATAAAGCTAAATATCCTTGGGTACACGTCCAAGGATAGTCTTGTATTTGGATGGAATGTTTTCATGGAATTCCTCTGATTTGTTAATTAATTTCAGCATTGTTTGGCTGCTTGTTTTGAATGTCACCACATAATTTAAGGTGAGTCCGTCTTTCAAGCCCTAACAAATCAAATCAAGTAGAATGGTGCACAAGGAACACTCGTCTCTGATGACTGGTTGCTGCAGAGTTTATATTTATTTCGTTGTGGATGCCCAAATTTTTCACACAACAGCTGCCTTGGCAGATTTGGATTTGAACGCTAAAACACTACATTAAAAACTCCTTTCCTTTAGCAGTCTTACTCACACCATTCCCTTACATTATAGTGTAGACAGTGTTTGTAGATTTACCACATATTTGGAATTGTTTCCAGGTCCTCCAAATCACTAAAACACCGCTGAAGCTGTATTGTTTCAGTCTCATCCTTTAACATTTTGGGAGGTGCTATTACACAATGGTCAAATCTGGCTAACTCTCACATACTAGTGTAAAGGCGGAATTAACAAACTTGAAACCAGCAAGTCCGACGAGTCTGTACAGTTCAGTCTGAATGCCAGTGTGAGGAAAGGTTACTGAAAAGAAGAAACCTTGTATTTAATTTAAAAGATGGCATTTGCATATTTGACTGAGTGTTCAGCATTGGTCAGATAAATCAGATAAATAAGAAATGTGTCATCCTAACATACAACCCAGGGCTTTTTATTCTTTTCCCTAAAGCTGCATTTCACTTGGCATGCATCCAGGTGTTAAGCCAAAAACAAAGAGGCTGTTGAAACTGCTCTGAACGACTAAGTCACGTGATTGTTGACATTTGAAAACTGCTGTTCACACACACACACACACACTGAGATCTTTCCCTCCACTCGCTGAATTCCCAGGATCAAAGTTCACAGTGAGATGGCAGGAGCTGGATCATAGTCCATCGGGTTCAGTTTGCTGGGTTTGTGCTGGCTCAGAGCAGCCATCGGTCTGTGTCAAGGGTAATGACAACAAAAGCTGGTTTGAGTTTATTGATAACAATTTATTAATTGTTGTAATAAGTCAGAATTTTAGTTTTTTTGTGGAGAAAGGTAGACCAGTGTCAATACAAGAGTCTAGAGAAAAGGGCTTTAACGTGTCGCACGTGTGTAAAATATCACCTGTGATGACTTTAAGAACAATTTATCAAAGCGCAACTATCTCACAAATATGTGCGCACTGATGGAGGAAGTGGGAAATCTGAAGGCGTTTATCTGACCAGTTCATATCTGACAGACTGGCCAGATATGAACCAGTTCTGGATTACTATCACTCATTCATTCTTTTGTTGAATGCAGTATTTATTGTGACAAAGTCACGCACACAACACATTCTATAGGAGTTACTCACAAAAACACCAGAGGGTGAGCGATTCACATGGGGACAAACTCTAATTAGGTTAAAAAAAAAAAAAAAAAAGACATTCCCACCAAATTCTGAAGTTTAAAAAACTTCTTTTACCCTTTTGTGTATTTTTTTAAAATCATTTTTCCACTCATAAATGTACACAGAAAACATTCTCTGCTTGACCAAAAATTAACTGGCCGATGGTTATCGTGCAGAATGACCGAAGCACTGACGCTGACTGTCCACCTTAAGCAAACAACATGCCTTCAAATATTTCCGCTGTTCCGGTGGGTAACTCTCACTGAGACTGTCATTGTGTTTGAGAACGCAGTGAGTGAATCAGCAGTGGTATTCAGGTGTAACAGGAATGCAGGGTTGTGCTTGAAGGGTATGAAGATGGTTTTGTTTTCATAACACTGATGTCAATCAAAACTTGTTTCCATTCTTTTGTTTTAGATTTCTCAAACTATTAAATGAGCAAATCGCTGACCACCGATAATTTCTCTACCGTCTGTCCAGTTAAAATTTGTATTTAAAATGTTTCCCAGTGCTGTTTTTAGTCTGAACATTGTTCCCTAACGCTCACAGTACATCCAGTGCCTTCGGTGGGGTTTGTGGTTTGCAGATGATGTTCTGTGTCAATAAAAGAAACGTTAATGCAAATTGTCACTGGATAGCGTGTGGGAGAGGTTTATTTGCTTTGGATTTCCTTAGGAAGAACAAAGAGGTGACCTTTTGGTGCCAAAACCAACCGCTTCCATCACCATTGTTTGTTTAGTTATTCACAACAAGTCTTTATGGCTTTATGCCCAGACATCCACAGGGCATAACTCTTTATAAAACTAGAGAAATGTGGGTGGTTAACTTGTACATTTTAATCAGGTGGTCATATCCTACAAACATAAAACTTTTTTTTTTTTTCATTTTTACTATGAAGGCAGTATTTGCTGAAATCAGGTTTATTTAATAATCAAACTGCAACCAAACCTTAATTATAGGTTAGACCAAAATAAATAAAATCTTTGCTGTGATTTGTTTCTCAAAGCAGTTGAGAAACACATGCAGTTTCAAATATTCTTCCAGGCCTAATGAAAAGCAGTAATCCCTCCAGAGTGCTTTGGCTTGGGGCCAAACGGAGAGATAGAGACTATCATTCGTACCCACAGCCATCAGGATTTTTAATTCTCATACAAATAGTAGATGAGCTATGTCAGACGTGTGAATTTTTTTCTGGGATCAATAACGTTATTCTTATTTTCACCGCTTGTTTCTCTAACCTGAGCTTGTTTGAGTCAGAAGGCAGACAGAAGAAACTAACAGTTCCTCAGGCAGTGGCATATTTTTTTAATGTTCACGTAGAAGTGGTCACTACCTGCAGAATGTTTAAATGTTCCTTCAGGAAAAGGAGAAACACGGGTGAGTAAAGGCACTCACTGTGACTAGAATTGGTCTGACCAGCCGGACGACATGTCAAGGAGGTTTGTTTCTGACATGTGGGCACATTTTAGAGAAATAAATCCACCTAACAGGTTTAACGGTCATTAAATGATGCTCAGACAGCCTGAAAACAACTACAACATATAACAGCTGGGTGATATCTTCCCCATGCCAGAATATTAATAATTAATGATAAAGTTTTTTCAGTGAAGTCAAAGAACTTTATTTTAGTAAATTAGTATGGAATAATACTTTATCTCAGACAGCCCCTGCCTTTTTTTTTTTTTTTTTTTTCAGTTACAGTGAAAAATGCAACTATATGCAACTATAATGCAACTAAAAAAAAGAAAAAAAGAAAAAAAAAAAGAAAAATGCAACTATATCAACAGATAAAAATGATGAACCGGTGTGTCCGGATTATTCTGTCAGGTGACCTCTTGTGTGAGAGGACTTAAAAGAGCTGCTGAGAGCAGAAATCGCCTGTGTCTGCTGAACATCCAAATTCAGAGAGACCATCCAACTCGGAGCTTTTTAATCATCAAGCACAAACGGTGAGATATTTAATTGTTTTTGTTCACATCCCCGTGAGGTCAATTTTTATGCATTAATGATGTGGATCAATAAGCTGACTGAAAGTATATGATTTTAACTTGTTAGTGAGGCTGCAAATGATTTCTGCTAATTTTATTGCAGCACTGCTGAGTACTGCAGAGTATTTGCATTGGAATGTGGTGTGTGGTTTCAGAATTATTGTGTCTAATTTTCATGTGTAGTGATGTATGTTGTTGTAGTTGTGATAGTGTGCAGTGAGATATTTGAGCAATTACATTCTTTTTCTTTGCAATCCCATTAAATATGTGTATAGTAGCTGTACACTCATTGGTCACTTTACTTGCTAGCAGTGGTGGACAGTAACAAAGTACAAATACTTCGTTACTGTCCTTAAGTAGATTTTTCAGGTATCTGTACTTTACTTGAGTATTTATTTTTCTGACAACTTTTTACTTTTACTCACTACATTATTATACAAGTATCTGTACTTTCTACTTCTTACATTTTCAAAACAAGCTCGTTACTTTAGGTTTAATGCGTCTGAGAAACTTTTGCATTTCCGGTGTTGTGCCAAAAAGTGATCGTCTGCCAAAAAGTGATTGCCAGAAAATGATTTACCATATTTAAATTGTTGTAAATGACTTGCTGACCTATAATCTGTGAAGAATATGTCAAACATATCTCTCGTGAATGATATCAAGTCATTTTGAGTAAGAAACAACATTTCTGTCACAAGGTAGAAGCTGCACTCAGTTTTTGGCAGCGACTTTTATATATTCTTTATTTATCAGGGTAAAAACTGCGATTGGCCAGATTTTTAAAGAGATATGTGGCCAAGAGGGCAGCAGAAATCAGAACAAATATGACATTACACTCTATAAAGATATTTTAAGTGACCAAAGAGGACTGGATGTATTATAATGTAGGTGCAATAATGCAGAGTCACAAACATACTTGAATAACAGGTCATTTCTTCATTTTATATCTAAGCCCTTCATAAATCCTATTGACTACACGCTCTTCACCAATATGAGCAAATACATTACACATAAAAGCACATAGAAACATCAAAAATCACTTTCTGGCAGACGATCACTTTTTGGCACAACACCGGAACGGTGAGGAAAATAAATGACAGAAAACGTAAAGGACAAAAAAACACAGTGTGTCTGCTAGCTGAAAGAACAGCTGCTGTATTTTAAGGGAGAGCAAAGAATGAGCGATAACTTCACTTCACAAGAAAGTAAAAGTAGCTTCCTCCAAGGAGCTACTTTTACTTTCTTTCTTTGAGTAGATTTCAGAGCCTGTACTTTTTTAATTTTACTTGAGTACAGAAGTTGAACCAGTACTTCAACTTTTACCAGAGTAGTTTTTAACACAAGTACTTGTACTTCTACTTAAGTACATAATGTCAGTACTTTGGCCACCACTGCTTGCTAGTACCAGGTTTGACCCCCTTTTGCCTTCAGATCGTCCTTAACGCCTTGTGGCATCGATTCAACGAGGTGTTGGAAACATTCTTCAGAGATTTTGAACCAAGAAAATATCACCCAGACAATTACAGCAGCAGCAGCAGCAGCCTGAACCACTGATACAAGGCAGGATCGAACCATGCTTTCATGTCGTTTACTCGAAATTCTGATGCCACCATCTGGATATCACAGCAGAAATCGGGGCTCAAGCACCATTTTTCCAATCTTCTCCTGTCCATTTTCGGTGATCCTGTGGAAACTGTAGCCTCTGTTTCCTGTTCTTAGCTGACAGGCGTGGCACCAGGTGCGGTCTTCTGCTGCTACAGCCCATCTGCTTCAAGGTTCAATGTGTAGAGGTCCTCTTCTGCTTACCTTGGTTCTTCTGAGCAGTTATTTGAGTTACCGTGGCCCGTCCATCCTGTAATATCAATGAGGCATTTTCTCCCAGAGAACCGCTGCTGGATGTTTTCTCTTTGTCAGACCATTCTCTGTAAGATCAGAGAAGCATTTTCTTAAAGACTCAGATCAGATCATCTCACCAATCAACTTAAATCATCTTTCTTCCTCATTCCAATGCTCGGTTTGAGCTTGTCTTGTTGACCGTGTCTACATACCTAAATGCACTGAGTTGCTGCCATGATTGGCTGATTAACAAGCAGTTGAGTAGGCGTACCTAAAAAAGTTTGTATTGTGGATGGGCGTATTATTATCATGCAGAGGATTATTTCAAACAAAAGTTCAGTTTTCAAAACTATCTTTGTGATTATCTGTGTAAGTTTAAAGTAACTCAAATGTGTGATTATATTGTATAAAACCTGGTGTGGTGAGCTTTAGTCAAAAATGATCTGGTTAATAAAAGGTTGTGGTCAGCTGTTTATTAGAAATTGGTTACCCTTACAGTGCTTAAAGGTGAGATCTTATTAAATGCACGATATGAACTTTTAACCTGTTTCCTCCCTTAGACTCGACGATGTCTTCTGCAAGGGTCGTCACACAGACTCAGCCTGGGAGGTATGCCCAAGGGTCTAACGAATGGTCATCTGGGATATGTGACTTCTGTGAAAATATCCCAGTGTGTAAGTGTCAAATCATAATTCACTATTAATCATCTAATGGACTCTACTCATCATCTGTTCATTGTCTGAATTTTTTTTTTCCTTTTTCAGGCTGTTTTGCTTACTGGTGCTTCCCCTGCTTTGCCTGTAAAACTTCACGTGACTACGGGGAGCATCTCTGCCTCCCTCTGGCAGATTGGTTTGGCTTCATCCCACCGGCCACCATGTCACTGAGGGCCTCCATGCGACACCGCTACGGCATCAGTGTAAGGCAAAAGTTTTCTTTCCTGTCATTTTCTAAATTATATATTTCATGGGGTGGCTGTGAGGATCTCATTTATTTAATAATAGCAGTTCTTTCATCCACTCAAATTACAAGCAGCTTCCTCTCAGGCATTCTGCCGTCTGTTGTAGTAACACATTTGACACTTTAGTATTTATTTATATACCAAGGAACGACCCTGAAACATGTTCAGCCTGTAAAATAACCTTTTCCTGATGTGGTTTGGTAACATGGCCAAACTGTAAAGAAAGGCCACATCAAAAAACTCCCATAATTCTGATTTCTAATGCAAAAAACCTCCCATATTCTTAAATCCTTCTTTGTCTGGATAATTTAAGTAGATCATCAGATATCCTGTCACTATCACTGATAAACTAAGGGAAAAGTGGTGCCTCAAACAATGATGTCTTTAACTCTTAGATATCAACATAAAAACTGATCACTTGTTCACCAAATGTCACCGTATTTTGTCTGCAGGGCACCTTGTGTGAAGATTGCGTGTATTCGACCTTCTGTATGGTCTGCGTCTGGTGTCAGATGTCCAGAGAGATGGAGATTAGAAACACCCCAGCTGTTGTGGTCACTAGTAAAAGATAACCTCTATTTCTTGCTCATTATCACCTCCAGGGCTGTAAGATAATTGAATAAACCACCATCCACATGGGGTGTTAGTAGCGTAGTACACTTCAGACTGAAGCCCTTTGAGAAAGATCAGCGTAAATAGAATCGTGCTCACTTTAATGATGGAAAAACCTCTTGAGAAATGAGTGCTGTAGTACAACTGTAGCCATCCAAGCTCACTGACTCCAGCAGCATGAAAGCTCTTGGTGCAAGAAATCAATTAAACTTTTATTAATGTAAATGTATTGTTAGCTACCTTACCCTGTGCTTTTTAAATTTTATTTTTCCTTTTTCTCTCTGCATTTTACACTTCTGGCTTTTATTTTATTTTCATCTGGCATAATGAAAATGAAAGAGATAAACTTAAATTACACTAAAATCCAAACAGTACAGAAAGCGTATTTTATTGTTGCTTTTTTTTTGTCAATAAAATTAAGTAAAATGTACATGATGTTCTGTTATTCCTGTGTTCACACAGCACACTGTTAAGAGATGGTAAACATACAAGTGTATAAAAGTGAATTTTAAAAAAAATGTGTAAATGAAAAAGTCCATACAGCACATGAAGGGTTCAGTTACCTTTAATGACTCACATCTGCCTTAAACAATATTGTAAAAATGTAACACAACCCCTGACAGTCGCACTCTTCACTGGCACGTTTAGTAATTAGGATATAAAAGCAATTCAGTTACATTCACCCACAACTTTACTAGATGTACCTGTTCAGCTGCTCTTTAACACAAATAACCAATCATTTTTAGGGTTCACAGAGAACGATCCAAAAAAAGAGAAAAATAAACTCATATCTCTGGGCAAAAACACCTGGTTAATGCCAGAGATAAGAGGGAGACCGGACTGCTTCAAGCCAATCGGTAGGCAACAGTACGTGAAATAACCGCTCGTTACAACCAAAGTAGACAGAAGAGCATCTCTTTTTGTTTTTTTTGTAAACTTTATTTTGAATATCGTCATTATAGTTGTGACCTTGGTACACTGGTGTCAGCTGTAGTAATGCAACAAAGAGTTGGGGTTGAGGCAAAAGCATGCGTTAGTTTATTGATGATAAGCTTTTTGTTGAGCTCAGCTGTTTTCAGGATCTATATATTATCTAATAGAAGGTTCTTCCACTGTGAGATGTTTAAGTTTTATCTTTTTAATTTCCAATTTCACAAGATGGCCTTCTTAGCAATAGTTAAGACTTTGAAGAAAGTACTAGCAGCAGAGGTTTGTAGTGTTGATGTAGAGAGTAATGGAGAGTAATTGAACCATTTAATGACATATGAGTTGATAAGTTATATAGTTATATGCACGACGCTTCTAGACCCCCTTGGGATTTTTTTTTTTCTAAAGTTGAGCGTTTTATGCAGGGAGCTTTATTTTTTCAATAAAATCCTGACTGGGATGAATTAATGGATCTGAACCAGGAAGTGTTAGGCAATCACTGAAAACTGATAAGTGATTTTAGGTATAATCGACATTTTAACCGTTGCTATTCTTTTACAAATGATATATGAAGGTTAGTCGAGGAATTAAAATACTCTCGACTTAAGCAGTGGCGTAAAACTCAGGTTGGGCAACTTGAGTTTGTCCAACCTGATGTTAACAAAACACCAGATAGACTGGAATCAAAAGGAAATAAACTTTAAAGTAGCTTTGCAGGGTTAAAATTAATTGTAGTGCAGTACTTTTACTATTTCTAGAAGAAATTGGAGTTTTACTGAAGGCAAAAATCCAGTTATCACAAAAACGCCCGTTACGCACGTGCAGGTGATCTACCAACAGTGCGATGATTTATAAATAAGGACGCAGTCAGTTCATTTCGATAATGACCACTTTACAGAGGACAGCACACCTTAGCGGGCTGCAAACGAACAGCCGCGATGCGGGTCCGCCGACCCATCTGCTCACCAAAATAATTCAGTGTTAGCCCGGGTTTTACGCGTGCGTTTCTCTCTGGGAACAGTTCAGATAAATGAGAGGCAGCTGAAGGAGAATCGATTTTTTGATATAAGGACGAACCCTTCCGTTAGAAACTGACGGGGTAAGTACGTATGCAGCTGTTCTCTGGATAAACCTGACAAGGATTCATCCAGAGGAAGTCTTCCTTATTACAACCTGTTCCGCGGCGTGATGTTGACCCCGGCGCGTACACGTGCGCATGAAGTTACTGTTATATGCGCCAGGCGCCTCGCCCTGTTTATTTGTTTGTTTCAGCAGTGTGTGTGTGTGTGTGAGGCTGTAGGCGGTTATTAAAGGACACGTTACATATTGCAACTCTCAAATTAATCTGACACACTTAAGCCTGATTATTTGCTGGATTTTGAGAGACATTTCAATTTGGTTTGACTACTAATGACAAGGTTTTTTCTTTTTTTTTTTTGGCTCTGTGTGCATCCTGATGAGAAAACCGGGCAGACACGTTTTCACTGTGTTTAGATCTCTGTGTTGAAATGGGATGAAAAACCTGAAACGCCAGAAATCAATCAGATTACTGGAAAACGTTGCCTGCACAGGCTCAACTACTCTATATAGGAATAATCAACAACATTAATAGCATCATTCCAGCTTTTGATCAGCACCATGGACAACAGCTGCAGTCAGAGGTTGGGAGAACGTTTACCTGAGCTTATAATCTCTCACCAGCTTCTTCAACTAGGCTGCCACAAGCCGGAAACAGAATCAGACTTGCTAAAGTAACACAACTGTAATGTGTCCAAATATGGAACAAAAAAAACATTCAGAACTTCATCTTTTGGGCCTTGCGCTCAGCAAGTCTCCTGCTCTCTCCCTTCCTTCCTTTTTTGAGTTCCACTTTTTTTTTTTTTTTGCTTTGCTTGCAAAACATTTGCCTCTGCACCAACTAACTACTCTACAAGACACTTGCGGAAAAACAAACTGTTGCATAGTTGAGGTCAGCAGATTCGCAGGCATTTTGCACAAATGACAGATGGCAAAGTCAGGAAGACCAAGTACAGCCCCTAGCATGCCCCACTGCCATCAAAACCTTTCAGAAAAGCTGCCTATTTTAATCGTGGAGTTCGGTTTTGGCTCACAGGATGGAACCATGGCTTGAATACATAATGAAACTCTTATGTGTTCACATGACAGTGACATTGTGAATAGAAGCATCCAGTGTAACGTAGAGAACGTTCCCCACTGATAGTCATTTTGACTATGCTCCTCATAATTTGACGGCCTGTAATAACCGATACTGGGCGTGCCTATGTTTCTGTTTCCCTCCCACCGACGCTCCGCGTTCACTTCAGTTCTGCCCTGGTTCACAAAGTATTTCTGAAAAACAGGAAGATGCAGAAGTCTTGTGTAAAAGTTCTCGGTGCATAGGCGAAGAGCTAGAGGACAGCGCCAAAGCTTTGGTGCCACCTCAGAACTTTCAGATATGCACTGGTTCTAACTATAACACCTTACAAATAAATGAACACTCTTAATGGCACTCATAACAGCCATAACAGACGCAAAATACGACATGCGGGTTTTTGTTTGTTTCTTTCTATCTTTTGTTAAATTCGGCGCAAATTGAAGTAAATTGCCCGCACTAAACTAAAGTGTAATTTGGCCTCCTGTACTTCCTGTTCAGAGCCTGTCAGTTCAGTTCAAAAGGCATGGCGTCTATGTTAAAGCCAAAGAAACGCTCACGTTAAAGAAATAAATCCACTTGAGAAATGGAATCAAGCTGCGCTTAAACTGCCTGGAAAAAAAAAAAAAAAGCTTGAGGAATGGAAGCTCAGAGAGCTTCGACCTTTAGGAATCCTAAATACAGGCTACATTTTATTTTTTTGTGTTTTTAAAAAAATGAAAACAGTGTAAGATTTTTTCCACATTAGACAATGTCAGTGATGTAGGCCTCACCTTTATTTACTGAACAGGTATTTCCAGACTGTTCTGTCAGGTGACCTTTTCTGAAAAGACTTAAGACATGAGCGCTATTCAGAGCAGACATCAGCTGTGACTGGACATCTAACTCAGAGCTCAAACACAAAAGGTAAGACGTTTTATTTACTTATTTCGTTTACATCTTCCCAAGCTCAGCCTATATTAATATGACTAAGCTTGATGAATATACCTGGTGACAATATACAATTTATATTTAAGAGCGTACTCATATATTAATAACCAACAGTAACAATTTGGGACCTAAAAGCAGAATTGTATTCTGTTACAGTCAGTTAGTGAGAGAGGCTGTAATGATGTAGTTACATTAGTGAGTACGTGCCAGCTTTCCTGAAGTGAACACCTGATCGCAGGTGGTTTTACATGTGAACCTTTCACCTGGTTCCTCCTTTAGACGCCATCATGTCTAAAATGGTCATTAACCAGCCTCAGCCTGTGATGTATGCCCAGGAGTCTGATGAGTGGTCAAGTGGGATTTGCGACTGCTGTGATGATGTGCCAGAGTGTAAGTGTCTGTTTATTTATACTGATACAGGACAAGTGCTGGATGGTAAAGTCATTAATAACTTTGATATTCACGCGTTTATCTTGTTGTTTTTAAAGAGGCTATTTATAGAAAGCCTCCTCTCTGCTGAGATCATTACAGCTCTGTGACAAAGGGACTTATTTTACTCACTTTAAGGGACAGTATTTACTTCTTGTTCCTAATTATCTAACCCATTTAAAATACGGTTACCTGTACTAGAATAATAGTACAAAGTAACACGACTGTTTTTGTATTTATCCAGTCTATAACTAATTTAGAACATAAAAAAGAGCATTTTTTCTGGACCTGAACCTCCTGATGAACTGCACCCACCTAAAGAATGGAGGTCAGGGCTTATGGTATGTATTTATTTCTTTTGTGTGGTTAGATTGGCATTAGTCCAGGAAGGAAAAGATGATTCATTAACATCCTCATATTTTCATTTGTATCATTTGTGTCACATGATTGGTTGTTTTGACTCTAAATAAAAGGCAAAAGAAAAATACATTTCTGTCATAATTAAGTGTTACTTTTAAATAGAAATACACATAAAAGTATAATATGTACACAACCATATATAACTTGTACATACCCATATGCACAATCACTGGCATACATGGTTATTTTTTTCAAAGAAATGCAGACAAAACCAGTTTAAACCAGTTTAACATATTTGATTTGTTTCTGGCATCTATTCTTATTTCGTCCTCCACAAAAGTGAATTTCTACTCTTTAATTACAATCAGCATCTTTTTAAGAGCCCGTTTATGCTGCAATTTGTTTTCCTTTCTATGTTAAATTATTGTGTCCTCGTATACTTTCCACATCATCACATCATAATGATGTTACATGTTATTCAAATATTTTTCTTTTATATCATCTCTCAAATCACCAAATCAAAATGATAATAGGATGACTATAAGAAACGTAATTTCCAGCTTAAATGCAAAAATAATGCTACTTCCTTAAACAGATGTAAATCAGACTTCTTGCTGACATCTATCTGTTCAGTGACCCTTTTTTTTTTAAAATAAGTGTTTCAGGATTTCATTTGAGTGTCTGCAGTTGTTTGTTTTCTTTGTATCACACTCCATATAATTTGTGCGTCTCTGCATTTTTTTTTTCTTTCTATTTCAGGCTGTTTTGGTTTCTGGTGCTGTCCCTGCTTTGCCTGCAAAACTTCCAGAAATTATGGTGAGCCTCTTTGTCTCCCCCTGCTGGAAATATTCAGTGGCATGATCCCAGCAATCACCATGTCCATGAGGGTCTCCATGCGACAGCGTTATGGCATCAGGGTAAGGCGAATCTTTTCTGTCTGTCACTTTTATACACTTCGCTTTAGCAATGTTTGGACAAATACAATTAAGTATGGAAGAGTCTCAGCTTTTATTTAAAAGCCTGCCTACCTTAAGCAGGTAGGTAGGCTCATGTTTAACCAACTGTCAAATATGCATATTTTTAGAAAGCAGAATATGTTTGCTTTAAAATCAAGTCTCATACATGCATTTGGCCTTCTAGTATAAGATTTCTCCTTTGGTATGGTGTATAAATGAAAATAGATTTGAACTTAACTGTACTCCAGCCTTAAAAAAGCTCACTGGTGACCTGGTGGATATTAATAGGTTAAACTACAAAAATAAAGCAAATCCATCCACCAGGTAGTAAGAACATTAAAAGTTGCCTAATAAAAAGTTTGGTACATTCAGAGACAGAAAGCATACAGCAGATCCAGCCAAGTAAAGAGCACTCTCCAGGAGTTAAGCACGTTATCCCAGACTACCATAATGGAAAAATTTCACAAGAGCAAATACAGTGCGTTGACTAGAAGGTGCAAATCATTTATCAGCCTAAAGCACTAAAAGACCAGATTAATGTTTACCAGACTACATCTAAAAAAACAAAAAACAGCCATGATTTGAACAGCATTTGTTGAGACTGAATGACCAGAGGGGAAGAAGCCAGTCTTGGAACAGCTCATGATCCCAACAAACAGCTAGATGATGAAGTGTACAGGGTAATGCTGTTTTCTCATATCTATCCATTTTCTTCCGCTTATTTGGGGCCGGGTCGCTGGGGCAGCAGCCTACGGAGAGAAGCCCAGACCTCCCTCTCCCCAGCCACCTCCAACAGCTTGTCCAGAGGGACCCCAAGGCGTTCCCAGGCCAGCCGAGAGATATAATCTCTCTAGAGTGTCCTGGGTCTGCCCTGGGGCCTCCTCCTGGTAGGACTTGCTCAGAACACCTCACCCAAGAGGCGCCCAGGAGGCATCCTAGTCAGATGCCTGAGCCACCTCAAATGGCTCCTTTCAATGTGGTGGAGCAGCGGCTCTACTTTGAGCCCCTCCCGAATGGCTACACTCCTCATCCTATCTCTAAGGGAGAGGCCAGCCACCCTTTGGAGGAAGTTCATTTCTGCCGCTTGTATTCATGATCTTATTCTGTCTGTCACTACCCAAAGCTTGTGACCACAAGTGAGGGTAGGGACGTAGATTGACCGGTAAATCGACAGCTTCACTTTCTCTCAGCTCCCTCTTCACTACCTCAGGCTCCTTCTCTACCAGACAGGTGACATTCCAAGTCCCAATAGCCAGTCTCAATAGCCGGGGATCGGTCCTCCAGGACCTCCCCCCTTGGCCACCACCCAACACACATTGCACCGACCCCTATGACCCTGCTGCGGGTGGTAGGACTTCAGGTGGGCGGGCCCATGTCTCCTCATCGGACTGCGCCTGACTGGGCACCATGGGCTGATACCCGGCCACCAGACACTCTCCCTCCATCTCCCTCCCCAGGCCTGGCTCCAGGGTGGGGCCCCGGTAACCCTATCCCAGTCAGGGTAAACAGTTCCCTTTGTGACTCTGCAACTGCAGCAAAGATGATTGGACCGTGCTCCACAGTAAAGATGGACATTTTTTATCTTTTTTCAAGGTCAGACGGTGGAATATTGTGGAATAGCTGGAATAGCTGGAATGAATCAATCGACCTCGTTGAGTTGATTGATTCTTTGTTAATTATCTTTGTTGACTGATATGTCAGTTGTAAACAGCGTACTGCAGTTGCGTTCATTTGTTGATACCATAATCATTCACAGTTGGAGAAAACTCAACTTAAGGTACAAATTCAGCCTGGTGAAATGCAATAAATAACAACATCAGAAAACACCCACTCATATGATTTTGCAGGAAAGAGCAATATTCTTCTTATTTATATATTCCTGTAAAAAAAAAAGAAAACTGATCAGATAAACTGCATATTCACCTGATGTTCTTGTATTTTACCTGCAGGGCACCATGTGTCGGGATTGTGTGCTTGCAACCTTCTGTCCAGCCTGCTCCTGGTGTCAGATCTCCAGAGAGATGAAGAGAAGAAAGATCCCAATTGTTATGGTTGCTGCCAAAAACACATAACCTCTTTACTCCGTATTATCACAATCAGGGCTGTCAGTTAATTAATAAATCACCATCTACATGGAATGTTTGTAACATTTTGCACTGCAGAGCTCCTTTGCTGAAATCAGTGAATGAAATGTGTCTGTAAATAGCTAGAAAGAAACAGATAAAAAATACATTTTATTTTTGCATTTATCACCAATAAAAATAACTGAAACAGGTTTCGAATGCAATTAATTCTCTGAATATTACCCCGAGAAGGAAGACATCAGACAATAGAACATGTAAGGATACTGGCAGTTTACCTACTAGTTGGCTATCACTGACCTTGTGATGAAATGTCAGACTGCCTTTATTTACACATCTTAAAGTCATCTGTGTACATCCTCATCTCAGTCTTAGCCTGTCTGACCATCCTCATCAGCACAGCTCTGCTCCCTGGATGCACACCCCCCCCCACCACCACCCACCCACTCCCCCTGTGGGAAGGTTCCCCTCCATCTCTGTCTGATGCTCTCTCTGTCAGATCCTGACCGTACCTGTAATCATTGTGCCATGTTCATGAATGCACATATTACTGTTTTGTTTTTTGTTCTTCTGAATGCCATATAATACTGCAGGATTTGTTAATGTTTCCATGATGGACCAAACTCTGAGTAGAAATATGAATAAAATCCTGAAACACCACTAAGCCATCAGTTCACTGTAAAAAATAGTTTAATTAATTAATTGTCTAAATTAATTAATAACCATCCTCGTTCCTCCGACAGTTAAGCTCTGCTTTTTAAAATACCGTACTTTAATGAAAGGACCAGGAACATGTGGATCTCGGCTGTGAGCGTGCGGGATCAGGTCTTAGTGACATCTCCTCTAATTCCAAAGAAATGACATCACTTCTAACAGCAATCATCACAGCCACCTGAGGTGCAGCTTGGACGTGTTTTTCAGCGTTAAAGTGCATGCTCCACACCTCTGTGAATCATATTTATGATTAATTTAAATATATTTTTTTACAGGAAATACAGACACAGTAATTTCTATCAGATTTACAGCTTTGGACATTTTTATTTATTGGCTCTCATTCATGAAAGATTCTTTGAATATGTGAATATTTTATTTTCTTCCTTGGAGAAAAATGTAGCAGAACATCATTCCCAGGCTGGTGTAGTTCTAGGGGCGGGGCCACAGGGGCAGTGGCCCCATCTGAAATCTGATTGGCCCCCTGAAGTGCCCCTGTCCTGTCACTCATCGGTCCTTTGTCCAAGAGGGAGGATCAAATTATAGGTTGATGCAATTCCGAAACACCAGTAACGCTAATGAGGGAAATAGGAATGTCCAGCGTGAATAAAGCTTACAGAAGAAAAAGAAGATTTGAACACTCTTGCAGGGAACGTTTTTTTTAACCAGCAACCGATGCCAGTCTACATTTTGAGGAGTTTGTTGGTAACGATAAGTAATAAATCCCTTTTTACTCACAGCTGTCACAGAGCGTAAGTCTGACAAACATTAAATTAAGAAGCAAAGTTAGCTAAGAGTAATGTTAACTGAGGCCCTTCTTATGTTTGGACATGAATGCCAGCATTTCACTAATTCATGTAATACTAATTTATGTACTTCTTTGTAATTTGTATTTGTGTGTTAACATTAACTATAATGTCTGGCAGTGATAGAGAAGAATATGAAAAGAAAGGGTCAGTCTCAGGTGGGAATTCAGCAGTTTTTGAGCAAAAGAGTGAGTCTGCCAGCTGAAGATGAGCAGGGTGAGAGGAGGGAGAGAGCAGCAGGACACAGCAGACCAGAGGCTGGTCAAAGGCAGGGCACCTCCAGTCCCTTTTCATAACTTTAATGTAATGGCTTTCATTTTTATTGGTCCGTATATCACCACATCTACCACAAATACTTGGCCCCTCCGTGAATACTGTGGCCCCTTGATGGCCCCTTACTCAGAAAAATCCTAGATCTGCCACTGTTCCCAGCCAAGGATGATAAACTGTTAGCGCGAGGGAACACCGGCACCTTTAACAAACTTGGCCACTAGAGGGAGCCAAACTCCTTACAATGAGCCCAACAGGTTTTAAGGTTGAGGTCAAAGTGGGTCATACAGGATCAGACTGACTTCAGCATCCCCAGTCATGTTTCACCGTACTGCCTGTGTTCCCTCTGTTCACAGGAGGAGAAATAAATCATTAAAACACTACATAATATAGGATAGTTCAGTGTAGTTAAGAAACCATTTCTTGTTTTACTGCCACAAAGTTGTGAAAGTCTGAAATGAAGGCAATTAGGATGGGAAGCTTATCTACAGGCAAAAATGCAGTTCAACAGCTAAGGATGATAAACCTTTCAGTGTTGTAAGTACTTTGGTTGCAACAGATCTTTACCTCAAGAAAACTCCAATTTCTTCTGGTGAAAGAAATTTGCTGTAAATATTGTAATTACCTCCTCGATCTTCATAATCCTTTTTTGATGCAGTTTTCTTTAAATAATGCTGGACAGTCCCAAAAACTAAACATGTTTCAAATTTCACAAAAGTATATTGTTTACTGCTTAAATTCAGGTTCATCTGTGTAGTATCATATTTCCATTGGTGGAAATTGGCTTTTGCAGTGTCATGGTTGACATAAGTTAGCATTTTGTTTTAAATATAAGCTTTCTTTGCCTTGGGCTGAGCATTAACAGGTGTTTCATTCATCCTGAAAGCCTTTTAGTCTCTTTAAGCCTGCTCTGTAGGCTTTAAAAACATCTCTTGTTTCTTCGGTTATCCATTTAAAGGCTTTATGGCTAAAGCACCTGGTTAGATCTGTGCTTTCTGTGAACAGTGAAGCAAAAATGTAGCTGCTCTGAATTTTAGAAAGCTTCATTTACAGGTCCTGAAATCATTAACAAGCATTTTAGTCTTTTTCAGCATGTTGTTTTGGTTTTAACTTCACAGAACAAACTGGGGGATTTGGCAGCCAAAGAGCCAGTTGATTTCTCTAAAGAGAGCTAAACAATGACAGAGTGGATTTTGGACTGAAAAATGCATCATATGACATTTTAGCATATCTTTAGCAGCTTGTTTTGGTCTTTTTTTATGCTGTAGTTGTCCAGAATTGATTGATTCAGTTTGAAATGACAACATCTGCACTGTGTGGTCACCTCAGTGTTTGCCAAGACCCATTACATTTAAAGGAGGTGGAAGAAGTAGAGATTTAGCCCCCTTTTTTTTTGCTGTTGTTCAGTTATGGAGTCTCTATCATGTCATATTTTGTCAAATTACTCCCAATAAACTTTCCCACTTGTTTATTCCCATTTGTGTTCCAGCAGAGGCAATCCTTCCCCACTCATGGCAAACGTGGCCCTGGTGTTCACTGTAAATTGCTCAGTGGTTTGTTTTTAATGGGATTATAATGACAGTTATGGTTTGCAAGAATTGATGTTTGTGACTTTTATGAGGTGTGAGTGAAGGGGCGGGTCCAGGCGGCTCATAAAGGCTGCAGGAATGTTAATTGGTCGAGGGCAGTGCTGCCCTCTTTGTTCTGCTCTCTCATACTGGGCTTCTGTTGCGCCCGTTAAAGGCCAAAGAACTGATTTAAAATCTGTGACTTTAACCCCGCACACCCTATACTTCCCCCTACACACACATATGTAGACAACTTATCCCACTTACAACTCCCCTCTGTTCATCCCCTCCCATTCTTTCTTCCAAAGCTTTTCCTTCCCGTTCCTGGAGAAAATGGACCTCTTTGCTTCTCTCATTTCCTCAGTGTTCCCTAATCAGGTGCTCGGTGCTCCCCTCTCGGCAGGGTTTGATCCAGTGTTGGGGGAGTAATTTTATCACAGTTTTTTTTTTTTTTCTTTTTCTCTTCAGGCCACACGGATGGCTGAACATTGAGTCGGGATGGCTCTGTGCTGTTGTGAGTGAGAGAGAGGTTTCTGAAGCCCTGAAGGGGATTTATGTCAGAGGGTCGTTCTTTATGTTACAAAATATTGAATAAATGAGCACAGTCCCGACAAAACTGAAGAAAATGAGTTTTATTTTAGCATGCACTGGTTCCAATTTTAACCACAAGCTTTATGATTTTATTTTACCTTGTGAGGGCTCTTTTGTATTTTGTCTTTTCTTATACTATATAAAATTCTTGGAACCAATGGATTTTTTAAATTTATATGGGGAATATGCTGAAATATTGTTATTGCGCCAACACTTGTTAGGCACTTGTTGGCGTCTGCAGCTCTATTACTCCTAATTTAAACATAAAACTAAGATGTTTTCAGCTTTCAGTTTCCCAGAAAGCACAACGTTTTTGTAGGTAGTCAGAAAAAAGTGTTAGACACATTTTAAGCAGTTAAGAGATCACCAAAATTATTGCAGCTCTAACCACAATAAACATGAATGTGTATAACCCAGTTTAATTGTAATAAAATAAAAAAACACCAAATAATGTCAGCCCCATGGAGACACTACAAGGAAAGTCCAGGAAAAAACAAAGACACTAGGATTCATCATCCAAAGATTCTGGATCCAGTGGTGGACCAAACAGCCAACATTACCATTAATGCCAGGAGATTGACTCACCACAGGAGAAGCTTGTTTTCACACAGCAACTTTTGAACTTGTGGGTCCTTTTTTTGAGATTTAGGCACATATATAATTAGAAGATAAGTGTTGGATTTAGATAGAAAATCTTCTTTGCCACCGCCACTATGAAAATAGCAACAATAATCTAGAAAATATCTAGATTTGCTTCAGTTTGGGGGATTTTCTTGAGAACAACAAGACATTATCTCTCAGATTTTATTTATTCAATTTACGATTATGAAGACATGATGTAAAATGTTCAGTTTTGCTCTAACAAAGGTAAAATAAATAAAGTATTGAATCTTTATTGAGCCCGAAATGTAAGCACTGGCCAAGACCCGATGCTGGTAAGAAGTTGTACTAATCTAGAACATTTTGCACAATCAAACAGACATATCGAAGCAATCACGTGGCCTCTTCGGTATTTAAGGTTATGGAACATTCTTGGTTTAATGAAACTACAAGCAAACAGTAGTACCCGGTCCTGTCCAGCCAAAGTTGGTCTTCTTACAGCTTCCTTTTCTAGTTCCTGTGGCCAATAAAGTGGCTGTCACAAGTAAATATAAGTACGGGTTGTAGTAACCTGTCTGCCCAAGCAGCCTATGGGGTTGGACAGCCTACTTGTTAAGTTATCTACTAAAAAACTGAGGCTACAGATAATCTTCAATTATACTCAATCTGTGAGCCTTTGAAAGGCAGAACCTGCGATGCAATCAGAGGTCATGAGATGGATTTGAACCTGGACAAAGTGGAACCAGCCTTAAGCTGCAGAGTGTCATCCAGTCTGTCCTGGAGTTTCTACCATGAGAGACAGAGACCTAGTCTATCTGCCCAGGTCTCTCTATAATTTCCTGGGGAAGTGTTCCTTTTAAAAGACAAGGTTGGAGTTGCCCGGGGAGTCGGCTGATAACAGCTAAGGTTAAGATGGGGCAGGAGGGGGAGGCGTAATCCTACATGCTATCAGACGATGGGCCTCCGAGCAAACAAACAGCTCTGACCTCTCAAAACAACGGCAGCAGGGAGCAGCTGATAGGGAGAGACGGATAGGTAGAGGCTGGTGATGATGCGGCAAGTGTGTGTGTCTCAGAGTGTGTGTAGGGGAGGTAACAGGGGGCGAAGGGGCTCACAGGGCAAGAATTATCTCAATGTCTCAGTGTCCATTAAAATCAGAGGGGTGTGTGTGTGTGTGTGTGTGTGTGTGTGTGTGTGGGGTAGTTTTCACAGTGTCTTAAACACTCCAAAATAATTTAAACTCAGGATACAGTGGAGACACTCAGCGCTCCAACAGTTTCTCTGCACGGAGTTGACACTCACATAGAAAGCCACCTTCTGTTCATAACATCCATCCATCCATCCATCCATCCATCCATCCATCCTCTTCTGCTTATCCTTTTCAGGGTAGATTATAGACCTTTTCAAAGTAAGTGAGTACATGAGTGAAATCTGTGATTTTCACCAAAAAACAATGTAAAAGAAGCCTGCGAGTGTTTTCTCATGATACTGATGTGAGAGGACCATATCACTTATATATTAAAAGATACAGGACAGCATTATGTTTACATTTTGTACTAGAGTCTATTTACACAGATTGAAAAAAAATGTAAAAGTATTACTTGTAGGGTAATGACTAACAACAACAAATCAAAAAATTATTTAAACTAAATAATAATTCAAATCTTTTGGGATGCAAACAGCAGTCTCCAGTGTTTAAGTAACTTTTTTGCACCTGATCAGCCACCCTGACCCCCTCCCTGACCATTCAGAGTCAAAACAGCAGTGAGTTAAATCAACAGTCGGGGCTACATTGATGTCGGTGGGCTGGTTTCAGATCTTATTCAGACTATGATTCATGGAAGGGCGGTTAAGTAACAGATTCATGACTTTTAAGGACATCTAACCATGCCAGGGGTTATTATAGCAGGTGACTGTAATATCAGAGAAATTCTATAAATTGGCAGCTTAAGACAGAAGAAACCATACATTCAATATTAACCTTAAGCCTGGTAGGTCGATTTTCCAAACCTGATAATTTAATGCAACATAAAATGTTTTCAGTTTGTTTGAATTCAGTGTGGCCACATTGTGTGCATACAGGGAGATGCTCACATTTGCCTGTGACACAGACAAATGACAGAGGAGAGAGGCGGGAGGTGTAGCTGCAGAGGAGAGTTCAATGAAAGGGAGGTAAGGTTAACCAAATCTTTGATTACTGAGCCTTGTCAGTCAGAATGGAGGGGAGCTTTAACACTTGGTGAACAGACAGAAAGGCAATGCAGGATATTTCTACCGAAGAGTAACGAATTCTGTTGTTCACTTACAATCACTTTCTTTTCTAGCTGTTTTGTTTCTGCTTATTTCCAAATAAATTGTTCCATCTTAAAGCAAGTTTTATTCTAAATGTGTTAATATTATTGTCATTAATGAGTTGATGTAGTTGCTAAACTTTTACTGGCTCCAAATCATATGTGTTGACAGTCAAATTCATTTTCTATATTTTTAATAAAAATTAGCAGCAAACCTGAATGTCACTGTAATAATTCTGAGGCCCAGGAGCTTAGACAGTAGTGCTGAACATGCTGAGGCCCCATCGGGCCTTCTTTTTTTATTTATACCAAATCTGTCTGCCACTAGTGGGCAGTAGTGGGAGTCAAACTCATACCATGTTCCACTGAAGAGGATTTACACTGTTGTTAGACTTGATATATAGCTGCTGCAAATAACCTTTAAGTGCATCTCAAGGTTCATTGAAAAAGTGAATAAGATCTATAACTCTTGTGTAGATGTCTTTTTTTTCTCTCTCTCTTCTGGTGTGTCTGACAGCGATCTTCAGGTCTTATTTGGTCCCAGGGCCAGAAAGGCTAGTTTGTTTGGTTTAACTTGGGTTTAATGAAATTAGCCATCAAAAAGTAAATTTCCCTGTTATTATTAATGGATTAATGGACAGCAGCCCAGCCTACAGAATTAGAAAATGATTAATACAGATCTATAATTTCTGCTTAATTTCTACCTGATTGTTTTTTTATTTATTTATTATTTTAATTTATTATTATTTATTTATAATTTCCAGAAGACTGATTACCATTTTGCCTGGACACACACACACACCCTGTGTGTGTGTGTGTGTATGTATATATATATATATATATATATATATATATATATATATATATATATATATATATATATATATATATATATATATATATATATATATATATATATATATTCATATATATATATATATATATATATATATATATATATATATATATATATATATATATATATATATATATATATATATATATATATATTCTTGATGAAGGTTATGTACAGTGTATCATAGTGCAGTGATTGATTATTGTCCAGATTTCTAACAAATTTTCACATTTTGATCTTGGCAGTCTCAGATCCCTCTGAGACTGTTAGATGGCACATTTGTCATTATTTTTATGTTTATAGTCATATTAATGTAATACAAATCAAAAGTAGCAATTCAAACTAAATCCAAGCTTTGGTTACACGTGTTGTTACGTCCCATATGACTCCAATGCTTCCAGAGAGCTGAGAGTGAATGTGTGTTATGGCTCACCAGAATTACCTTTCCCAGTCTGCAGGAGTTTAAACTATCCAGAGCTGTGTGTGTGTGTGTGTGTGTGTGTGTGTGTGTGTGTGTGTGTGTGTGTGTGTGTGTGTGTGTGTGTGTGTGCGTGTGTGTGCGTGTGTATTTGTAGAGGGGTTTCACTGGAGCTGCACAGTCCATGTTTTCTTTGGTAAAGTGATATTTTATGAACCTATAGTAGCACATAGCCAAGCTCATTGCTCAGTTTTCTGAAATTGCTTTCACTCCAATCTATATTTTTAAAGCCTCGATGTTTGCAATGCTAGTTGCTTTGGGATGTCTATCCACTGTTTTTTGAATTGTGTTTTAACATCTTAAAAACAGATTTTAGCAACACCCTCTTGATCTTAATAATTAAATCAGCTGTTAAAAAAAACAGCTGTAGTAACTCAAACATTTTGCTCACAGTTTTTGAAATCACAAATATTCTTATAGCTTCTTATAGCTTGATATTTAATGAAAGGATAAGCTGAATCAGCCTTTCGCTGAGTCCTTTGGTTTCTAAACAGGTCTTTATGCATTTTTCACCAAATTTAATGTAATGCAATTTATCACTTACTGTGGACGAAGAAGTCTACGCAAACTCACAATGTCGCAGTTTGAGGAGAACTTCTCGCTGCTGCTGCTGCTGCACGTAGGGTGTATTTTTATATACGTGAGTATGCTTCCTGAACCACAACACTGCTTACCGCCCCCACCTACCAGCCCCCACCTTCACAGTCACCTCCACCTCCACCTCCAACCCCCAAAACCTAGACTCTTTGTCACCGTGGTGATTGGTAGACTAAACAGCGTGCAATGTTCACCAGATCCACATCCCACTGGATCATTACAAACATTAAGACGATACAAAAGGAAACAAAACTCGTGACCCCGCCCCACCCATGTACCCCCCCCCGGTCTGCTCACCACTCTTTATTTTAAGTGCACGGTCACATGGACATCCTATAGCACACTCACATGCATACAGGCTGGAGCCTATATTCTTAACATTCTTTGGCCGGTAAACAAACGGGCCGAACAGATGCATCACCCCCAGCAGACAGACACAGTTTGAGGGCTGGGAATGTTTACATTGGTCCTGTTGCCCTCTGAGGCCTCAACCAGATCCAGGTCGAACTGAAACAGATTGGAGCGAAAAACACAACGAGACAATGCTCGTCAAGTCATACACTGGAAATGATACTTCTTCCGACTGCAAGGATTCTCATATTCTATGCATAGTTTACATACAAGGGAAAACCCAAAAAAGAAAAAGAGTGACATTCATACTCAGACTGAATGAACAGACACTCCCATGGTTTTTGCTCACTGTGCAAAAACACCCACAGTGAGTTTGAATGATGTAATTTCAGTTAGGCCAAATGAAGGACTTATATCTAAGACCTATGACTGAAAAAACCTTTATTTAAACATTCTTGGCTTCATATGACTTTCACACTGATTTTAAGTTGATGCAAACTCAAAAACCCCTATTCATAGCCGTCTCTGCCCTTTGGCTTGAGGCAGATTAGAAAACATTTCCGGTAATAGGAAAGATAAAAACTGGAGAGATTATCCCACAGAGTGATTAAAATTGTATAAATACAGTACAATATATTAATGTAAATATTTTGAAGCTGAATAATAGATTTTTGTGTGCTCTCAGTTTTCATTCAGACACACGAGTGGACATGCTGAGTCACTGGAATTTTCAAAATGAACATGGTGCCTGTCCTGAACATGTAATGTCTTTCCCTAAATAATCACCAAAGTCTGAGGTAAGTATGACACAAAGTGTTTGGTTTGGTTGTGAGTAAGATTTTGCTATTTATGTCTGAGTGCCACATAATGCCCATAAAGGAGAACTAAAGCAGGCTCTCTGTAGACACAGGCTTTCTTGCACTCTTCCTGTTGATCCTGACGTGGTCTCAACCTTGCAGATAGGTATCACACGTGGACTTTGAGAAATCAGGATTGTTAGAGCTGAATGTTGCTAACTAATAAAACACAAACCGGCCAAAACTCCTGTTTTTCAGGGTTTCTCCTGTATTTTAAGACACATAGTTTTTCTCCCACATTTTGACAGATTGTGTATGTGCGCTGCATTTTGTAAACAATCTGCACAATTCCAAAAATTTTAACCCATTTGCTAACGCAACCTGGCAGCCTGAGTAAAGGGATGTAAACAACTAATTAGTTCTAATAATTACTGCACACAGTAATTATTAGAACTTCTCTTCCCCTTCACAACCAACCAATTGAGGCAGATGGCTGCCCCTCCCTGAGCCTGATTCTGTTGGCTTCTTCCTGTTAAAAGTGAGCTTTTCCTTTCCACCGTCACCTGGTGCTTGTGCATAGTAAATCATCTTGTTGGGGTAGAGTCTTTGCCTTCCAGTATAAAGCACCTTGAGAAAACTGTTGCGATTTGATGTTTTATAAATAAAATTATTGCCACACTGAATTGCAAAAAATAATAAAATAAAGAGACTTTAAAACACACCAAAATAAATATCAGTGAGGTACTTCGTATATGCGACTCTTCGAATGTGTGTGTGTGACTGGTATTTGTTGACTTTGGTAAAGTTGGAAACTAGCCACCAATATGCGCTTCAATAATGCATTAGAGAAATGTTGTTAAAATGAAAACTACACATTTTTCTAATTGTATTAAACTTTACAAGATAATCAAATTTTCATCAAAATGAGCTTCCCTGAGAGATACACTGCGACCTTCTACAAAATGACAAATGGAGATTTACACAATGTAGTTTCATCAGTTTGTGCATAACTTCCCTTCTCTTGGTGCTTTTGCACACATTTGCTTTATCTGACCTTTTTGTCCCGTAGAACTTTTTTTTTTTGCATCATACAACTCTCTATAATAGAAAGTAGCCCTAATATGGATACAATGGCGTTGACACTTACTTGATCATTTGAAACTAGCAGCTTCTTGTAATTAAGTAATAGCTAAAGTTTCCTACAAAGACAGAAAGTAGCTGGCATGACATCTTTAAATCCTCATTTAATCCTGCAGGGAGGATGTTGAGGTGGATTGTTAGGTGTTAAATAAAAGTATTTTTTATTTGTCTAAACCCAACCAAAATTTACATGATTTTTTTCTTTAATTGGAAGCCAGTGAGAAATTATTTCTCCTGCCATGGACCTATCTGGGCACCTCACTTTATGGATAATGGATAGTTTTGCTCCCCCACTCTAAATGAGATAAGATAAAATAACACTTAACTGATTGCCATGGGGAAATCCAATAAGTGGGCTCCTGTGGCCCAAAAGTGGGCATTTGCATCTATTACCTACTTTCCTTTTCTTTTCTAAATAACCATTTAAATAAACACAAAAACTCAGCTTGATGCCTCTGACCCAAAGCAAACTATAACATTTTTTGTGGGCAGCATTAACATAAGTCATGTGACCAAATGAGAACCAGTCAGCAGACATGTTGGAGTCCCTGCGGTCTCGGATACGAATGAGCTGACCACATTCTACCTAGGCTCCACATCAGTCAAAAAGATATACACCATTTCCTCCACACAGACGTGCTCAGAAAAAGCCTCCATCCCAGTCTCCATCAGTCAAGCCCTGCGGCCGATGAACTTCCATCGTCTCCAAAGTTGATAACAAGCCTCTTAAGCTTGGCGGCTAATCAAGCTCAAAGGAGGGAGAGAAGAAGAGATAGTGGAGGAGAACAAGAGGTCTGCCTGTGGATACAGAGATGTCTCCCTCTCTTTCCTCTTCATTTTCAATTTTCTCTTATCATCCTCTCTCCACAGGGGGAGGTGGAGGGAGGCCTAATAGCTTGTGAGGGGGGCTCCCGTTACTCTCCGGGGTCTTTCTACATACCAGTCATTCACTTTAACTGGAAGGGGGGGGATGTCTTGATAAATCATCCAGGGTCACCCAGCTTCCATGTTCCTCTGAGTCAAAGAGATAGAGAAGGAAGAAAAAAATGAAAGAAAGAAAAATTAAAGAAAAACCAACAACCCTCTGTCTCAGACGCTGGTTCCCTCTTTGATGTCTGTCCCATCAGACAAACAACATGAAGCTGAAATAAACGGAAAGAAGTGGCTGCTGCTCTCTGTGGCTTGCACTCCAGTTCAACTCCTTCTGCTAACGGGCTTCCTTGACCTGATCTAATGACATCAGCTTGGCACAAAACAAATTAACTCAAATTTAATATGGATAGTGCATTTTTATGGACGAGATGATTTTTGTCTTTTCCAAAAAATAAGCTACCTTTCTTTTAACGTATTTATGGTCATTTCACTCCAGCTTGTCAGAAATTCACATCAGTCTCTTCTGCAATTTTAAGTTTTTGATTCAGCTCCATGACTGCAGCGTTGTTTAGCACGTATCTTAACTCTCTGGAAATTTCACATTATTTCACAACTATTTTCAGACAAGTGAGTGTACAATATTATCATAGTTACATGAGCGTGAGGTACTGAGGAAAATTTGAGAGCTCAGTGGTGATAACTAAAACAAGAGTGAATCAAACAGTGACCGAACTACAGTCGCCACAGTGATGTCTCGGTCAGACTGCTTAGTTGCTTAAAATTAGTTTACAATGACGTCAGTCTTAGTTTTGCAGTGGTAACATGTAATTTGTGATAGTCCAGTGTTTTTGTTGAGTTTTGGGTTCCAGGTTTGATTTTTTTGAGTTTCCTCGTCTTGCCTCTTGTCTGGTCAGTGTGCTGGTGTCTTCTGTGTTCCCCTGTCTTTGTTCAACCATGTTTAGTATTTGGTGCCATATTGTATCTGTATCTTTTGATTACTTCCTGTTTTACTTTGATAGATTAATTTTCTCATATATCCTGCCTTGATTTCACTTCCTGTGTTTGGTTCTTGCCTGTCCTGCTCTCATTGTTTTCACCTGTGGTTGATTGTGCTCACCTGTGTCTTGTTTTGCAACGAGTCCTGTGTTCCCTCTGCCCCAAAGACATACATAGCACAATTGATTGATGCACTTTTTAATGTTTTTCAGTACCACTGCAGAAAATGGTGCATGCTCTCCATGTTGCATGATCGACAACAGAAATGTTGAAGTGACAGGCTTGTACTGTGTAGCATGTGTGACTGACACTGATGGAGTTTTCAGCTCATTACCTGCTCTCAACTTTGCCTTTATGACTATTGTTGTTTTTACCAAGTACTTGTTTTCTATTCTTAACCATAAATTATCAGCACAGGCATCACTGGAAAATGTTGTCTTGGGATTGAATGAATATCCAAATTAAATACAGTCTGGGGCCCAGTTTTTTTTTTTAAATTCCCATTTATGACTTGAGCATAAAATTGAAAATGCAACAAAAAGTGCTGCATAGTGACAAAGGAGAAGTCTTAAAGCCATTAGATGTTTTTAGTTTAAGATTGACTTAATTCATATCTGCAACTGATATTTTGTAATTTAGAGAGTCTGTAGTTGTGCACGCCCAGTTGTTCAACACAGAGATGATGGTACCTGGCAGTGTTACAGAGAAGTCAAAGGTGAGGCGTTGTTGTTGTGGTGCATCCACCTGCTGCCCTGTCGAGGGTCACTGGTATGCATATATACACACATGCAAAGATTCCTAGACTGCCTTATGACTCATTCTCAGCCATTTCTCTCATCTCATTCCCACGACTCTCTTACCTCATCTCCTCTCCCTGCCGTGCCCCTCCCCATTCCTCCAGCCTTTGTCATCTCTCTGTCCTGCATCACCTCCGCTAACCCTCATATCATTCAGCCTCTCCACAATCTCTGCTCTCTCCTTGTTTTCCCCACAGCTATTTTTCCCATAAGCAAGCAGTCATTTGTTTATTTTTCTTTTGTGAATAGCTGGTAATAACAGGTACAATAATAAGGACCCCGGTGTCTAAATACTTGCTGTCTTTGTATCAAATTTGCTTGTAGACTAAGCCTATGTTTGAATTCTGTTTTTGTCTTTATTATTTCCTCTCAGACCATTAAACACCACCCAGGCTGCAGCTGAAAGAACGAAAAACTATCTTTTAAAAAGATTCAATGAGATACTCGATTATAATCCATCACATTCTCCGGGGTCTTACAGACTTATCATTTTTACTGGCTTTCTTTCCAGGCTTATATACAGTAGCTCTATTCCAGTCAAAAGTGCTCACTCTTTCATTCAGCGCTTTTAATACTAAACTAATCTACAGAGCTTTTCCCTCTCAGACTGCTTTGCCTGCAGCATTTGTGTTACTTCCAGTCTGTATTAATGTGTTGAACCTCCTCATATATTTCTGATATTATAGTTTGCCTTTGTTAAAAATAAATAAATAAAAAAAGCCGCCAAAATGATGCCAGCGCCACACCTTTCATGTGAGTGCGCAGGGGAAACCCAGGGTTAACTTAAGGATTTGATAACCAGCTTCATGTGACTGCTTATCATGGTTGTCAGTGTTAGGGTAAGTGAATTCAGATAGCAGGAAGATACTTTGGGTATGTGAAACTCGTTTTGTAGTGCAGGCCTCATGGCTGAAAAATCAAGCTAACGTAAAAGTGTCAACAGCTGCAGTTCCACTGATGACCACTTGAGGCTGGCCCTAAAAGTGAGTCAGTGCCCACTGACTTCCATGTTAAAATGTTCACCTTTATAACCTGGTACAAAGATTGGGTTTTCACCTTTAGGGATGGTTTCCTACTTCATAACAACTGCGCTACACTTGGCATAAGTTGGAGGCTGTTTGCTAGCTCTTAACTCTGCTAATGTGAGTTGCCTCACTTAAATCTTCACTGTATTTGTGTTGTCTGTGACTCTTATATTAATTGAATCAAATGACTATTACTAATGGCTGTCTGTTAAGCTCTGGTGATAGAAATTCAAGTATTTTCAGTTTGTTACTCAGCACTGCTACTAGAGTTTGTGAATGCTGCTTTAAGCATGCTAAAAATTTAAGTATAATTCCAAGAAAGTTTTTATAAATGATGCGCCTGATCTTGTTGCACATTTGAACAATACATCTCACATTTTCTGTCTTAGTCAAGGTGTAACCTTTTTTAGGTGCAACGCACTCGAATTCATGGCAGTTGGTTGATTTAAAAACAGTGAAGATTTGAAGGGGTCACCGTGTCAGAAAGGGGCCGGGCCTCAGAAGAGGAGAAATAAAAGTGAAGTACACTGTTAAGAGTGTGCGTTGAAAAGAGAAACACACACACCTCTACGGTACCTCTCTCTATCTGGCCCCTGTCCCCTCCCTCCTACCCCCACTTGGTTCTCTAATGTCACTCCTGTGGAGCAGATAAGGCCGAGCTGGGCTGTCAGCAGACGCCATGTCTGTCACTGTTCTCACACACACACACATGCAGAGAGAAAGCCTGGCCCTGACAGTGGAGGAGGAATGTTTGGGTTAATATATTAGTTCATCAATTATGGGTCTGATATTGTCCTTTTTATTGGAACGTAATCAGATGGCTCTTACCAGTAGGGTTGGAAATGCCCTCAAAATGCACTTAGGCAGGACTGTAGTTTGATTGTCCGAACCACCAATGGCCACTTCAGCTGTGGACAGTAAGTGTAATGCACTGCACTTGATCCATCAGGGAAGCAAAGCAAAACCAAACATAAGGCTCAGGCAGTAAACACACGGGCACGTTTCATAACATACTTTACATAAAAGTACATTTAAATGCAACATTGTCTCATTAAAAACTGTGATAGTTTGTTTTTATAAAAATGTGATGTTGATGCAGTGTTTCACATGGTTTTTGTTGCTGTTCTGAATCAAGCTTTGCCTGCAGAGCGCTAATCTGTGGCATCACTGTACATCCTGAATCTCTGGTGAGGTTCATTCTGAAGTGAAACTCAGTGTTTAACTTAAAATATTAACTTAAAACTTTAAATATTTTAGGAGTAACCTGTCTTGAGATTCAGATCACTTTTTAAATATTTTAACAAAACCACCCCCCCACCCCCCAACCGTTATCGAGAGCGTTGAGTCCTTAAACATGCCCATTAAACTATTTACTATAGTTTAGTAGAAAGTCTAATCTTAATTGGTGATTCTATGCTGCTCCCTTTATAGGATTATCTGTCTCCATCACCCTATCACTAGCATTCTCTTCTGTCACACCAGCCCTCTGCATCTCCTCCTTCACTACATCCATCCACCTTCTCTGTGGTCTTCCTCTTTTCCTCCTGCCTGGCAGCATCATATCATCCAGCTCTCTCCTTTTTCCAGTCATAGACCCTACATTTAAAGTCCCTACTTTCACACCTTCTCTCTTGCTGTCTCCTAAAACATTTTCACCATCTTCAGTTCCTTTGTGTTCGGCTAGCAGTTTCCACCTGCACCAGCAGCACCGGAGCAGCACCTGACCGATCTGGTGTGGAAGTTTCATTCTTTATCAGCTTCATGTTGAATTTGACCAAGATTTTGCACCATGAGTAAAACACAGACTTGTGAGAGTATGCCAGATGTTGTGGGGTGTTTTCTGCCTCCTGGTAATGTTAATCTGTGTGAATAAATATTATTTAAATATTTATATGTATTTGTGTTCAAATCTTGCACATTAAAATGGTAAATGTTGCTCAGCCTTTGCAATGTGACCTTCCACAGGGTATGACAGAATGCCCAACACTAAAACGCTTAAATTTACTTCACCACAATTACTATTAATTAAAACTCAACTTCTTTGATAATAAGTCATTTACTAATCTGAAAATCATAACCTTAACCCCTAAAAAAACTGGACAGAAATATCAGCAAAAGACTTTATAAAGTTCCGTTTTTTATAAGGTACCAGTAAATAGGAATTAGATGGGACAATGGATAACACACACACACACACACACACACACACACACACACACACACACACACACACACACACACACACACACACACACACACACACACACACACATTCTCTCTCTCTTCCACTCTTTTTCTCTTGGAAGAATGAAAAGTGGGAACATTATACCATTAATGCAGCCACTACTCATGCTTGACCCTTTTTCTCCACATCTTAGTCTCAGCTCAACTCCCATTAGTGGAACACCCAAACCTCTACACACACATGCACGTCCTCCGTGTCCTCTCATTCTTACCCATCACTTGTATTATAACTTGGAAGAGGCAAAAAAAAAAAAAAAAAAAAATCAAACTTGACATATTTCTCAGCGAACATGTTACAATCCAAGAGCTATGACCAAAGCTAGTTACATTTTTCATTAGATCACATCCTCCCCCAGCAGCCCCCGTGTCCTTAACCCAAATGGGGTTGAGGAAAGCCGGGTGTCCCCTCACTTACAAACACACCTCAGCACTTAATACCCTGCAGTGACTCTGGAGTAATTTCTTTGAAACTGCTGCCCCTTAAGAAGCCCAAGGTGTTGCATATTATCAAGGCTTAACACAGGTGGTGAAGTGGAGCACAAAAGAGCCAAACCGGGGGGGGGTGAACAAAGAAAAATGAGGGGGAGCGAAGCAACAATGTTTAAAAAAAGAGACAAGAGAAGCAATAAAATGGCCAAGAAGGAGCGAAGAATCTCAGAAGGAGGACATAAAAGGGTGAAGGTTCAGGATGTGTGGGGAGATGTTCATTTATTTACTCTCTGTCCTGTACCATAAACTGATAATAAGTCACTCAGCGGGGGCTTTTGGATCTCCTTCCAGCCATTTTACAGTAAAGGATTATGGGTCATTAAAAAAAAGGAACTGAATCAAAACAATGTGTTGCGATGAAAAATAGAGACGCCGCCCAGTCACAATGTAGCAAGACACAACGTACTTCCGTGAGTTAATTTCCAAAAATACTAAGACGCCCACGGATACACTGACTGTCAGCCAAACCCTAATACTTATCCCATGATTCCTCGGGTGCCATCGCGACTTTCTTGCCTTGTAAAAGTCAGTGAGGGGGGGTTCAGGGAGAGGGGGGTGGGGGAGAGAGAGATGGTGCTAAGTCCCCCAGAGATTGAAACCTGCAGAGAGACATTTTTCTTCTCAGCTTCACCTTGTGCTGAAAAGTAAATGTTTAAGCTAGCAGCGATAAACAGCCCTAAATCATCATTGTGAGCCATGAGCGCACACCTTATGGGGAAATGGAGGAATTCTGGAAAATAAAACTTGTCCCTTGGCTGTATCTCTGGATCTATCAGAAGGGTGACAAAGTGAAGGTGTGTGTGGAAGGAGAAGCAAAGGGACACATTTTTTTTTCCAAAACAGATTTTGTTTAAGGTCGGGGGTTGCCAACCTTCTGGCTGACATCCCTGTCGCTGTTTGTAATTCTGGCAAGATATGACAGAGTGCCGGCTCATCCTTCAGCCTGTAGACTGTGAATCCCTAATCCCAGTGGCATAGATAGACTTGTGGAAAATTTCTCAAGCTTTATTTTGTAAAAGCGCGTTTAAAGGAAACACTATCATGTTTGATTTATAATGGAAACAAATGGCTGTCTTTCCTTCAGATATAAACAGGGGTTAGAGTTTTTATGTAACAGTATATTTGCGTGACTTTCTCCCTCTGTCTTCCTGAAAGCCAAACAAATCATTAATGTAATCACAATTTTCCAGTAGGACGGTGGTGTGTGGCCGGGAGGTTACATGCCACAGCTACAGTAGGAGATAGAGCTCTGTTGTAGAGGTCGACATCTCTTTTTGGTCAATTAAGTTTCCACATACAAGGGATCTGACCTGATGTTTATAGTAAACAAGCAATGATATGAAGTTTACTCAGTAATTTAGCAGAAAAGCTATAAACAAATAACTGCTGGTGAGAAGCTATAGCTCATACAGTTATGAATAAAGCAGTGATAGAGAATATTAAGCATTAAAATCACATATTTAATAATCCAGTAGAACAATACACAAGATTCAAACATGTCAAAAGTGCTGCTGCAGGAGGATGGAAAGCTGAACAAAGGATGGGCCAGTACAGGTGTTACCAATCAGGATGAAGATTAGCTCATTTATCTGGCCATGCAGCCAGATGACACACACCAATTGGTTAAACTGTGGGAATGTCTTAAAGACATAAAGACCTGGATGACCTCTAATTTCCTGCTTCTAAATTCAGATAAAACTGAAGTTATTGTACTCAGCCCTACAAATGTTAGAAGTGTGGTGTCTACCCAGATAATTACTCTGGATGGTATTACCTTGGCCTCCAGTAACACTGAGAAATCTTGGACCAGGATATGGCCTTCAATGCACATATTAAACAAAAATGTTTAATGTTTACTTCTTGGCTGGACTATTGTAATTTTTTATTATCAGGCTGTCCTAAAAGCTCCCTGAAAAGCCTTCAGCTGATCCAAAATGCTGCAGCTAGAGTACTGACAGGGACTAGAAAGAGAGAGCAGATTTCTCCCATTTGGCTTCTCTTCATTGGCTCCCTGTTAAATCTAGAATAGAACTTAAAATCCAAGGTCTAAAATAATGAAGCCCCTTATCTTATCTTAAAGACCTCATAGTACAGTATTTCCCCAGTGGAGCACTTCGCTCTCAGTCTGCAGGTGTACTTGTGGTTTCTAGGTTATTTAAGAGTAGAATGGGAGACAGAGTTCAGCTTTCAGGCTCCTCTTCTATGGAACCAGCTCCCAGTTTGGAGTCGGGAGACAGACACCCTCTCTATTTTTAAGATTTGGCTTAAAACTTTATTTTTTGATCAAGCTTATAGTTAGGGCTGGATCAGACTCTGAACCCTCCATTAGTTATGCTGCAATAGGCCTAGGCTGCTGGGGGGTTCCCATGATGCACTGAGTGTTTCTTCTTCATTCACCTCTTTTCACTCTCTATTGTGTTTAGACACCACTCTGCATAAATCAATAGTTATCATTAATCTCTGTCTCTCTTCCACAGTGTTTCTTTTGTCTTGTCTCTCTCCCCCCACCCTCAACCATTCGTGGCAGATGACTGCCCCTCCCTGAGCCTGGTTCTGCTGGAGGTTTCTTCCTGTTAAAAGGGAGTTTTTCATTCCCACTGTTGTTAAGTGCTTACTCATAGGGGGTTGTGTGGTTGTTGGGGTTTCTTTCTAATATTGTAAGATCTTTACCTTAAACCACCTTGAGGTGACTGTTATTGAGATTTGAAGCTATTAAAATAAAATAAAATAAAATAAAATAAAATAAAAGATTGAAGAATCAGGAAAATATGATAAAAAAAAATATGATGTAGCAAAAGCAAATAATTTTAGGAGAAAATTTCCCTAACAGTATATGTTTTTTTATTGATGGATTTATCTTCATAAACAGGTGAGAGCAGTCATGTTAAATGATTTTATCAAGGGGCATCTTATTAACAAATTTTAGGACACCAAAATCCAGTATTAGGAAAGTTAATGAAGAAAAGTAATGTATTACACATCACTCATTACTTTTGTTAAAAGTAATGCAGTATGTTATTTAGTTACTTACCAAAGAAAGTAACTCATTACACTACTCATTAGATTACTTTCACGTTACTCCATAGCATGAACTGATGTACAATGCCACATAAGTATTACATACTTAGGCTACAGTCTGACACACTGAAACAAATTCCTAAACTAAAGAGGACACACAAGATCTTTCTTTTAGTGCTTACAAACTGGCAACAAACAACAAAGTTAAAAATGAGCCCAAAGAGACTTCAGAGGAATCACCAATGTGATCCTACTGTAGAAACACGTACAGGTGGAAATAGACTGCTCTTCACTGCCTTTGTTTCCTGTTGAAGATCAGGCTCTGGCTGCTGGGTTGGGGTCAGTTTGCACTCAGCTTTTATACCATCCTGGGATTTTCACTGGCTTTCTGTTAGCATGCTGTCTGTGTAGATGCCTGCAAAGAGCTGAAGTTGAATAATAATTGGGCTGAATAATTGAATTTGACTCCTGGATGCAGTCTGCACTTTACCATCACACTCTTGTCCATAGCTCCATTCCTCAAAAGCTGTGGACCACTGTGCACACAAACCAGAATGATTATTGTGTAAACGGGCACCCATCATACACACCTAACTGTAACTGTAATGTAATTACTCAGTTTAGTACAGTTACTCATTACAGTACTGTGTTACTGAAAAATACAATACGATTACAGTAACGTGTTACTTTGGAGCATGTTACACCCAAAACTGACAAAACAACAACTGGTTAAAAGATGATAACCTTATACTAACCCAACTGTGAGTTTCTCAAATTACTTTCATCCCTAAAATATGAATTTATTCTAATGGCCTTTTGTACACCCAGTGGCATGTTTATAACAGTTTTAAGTTACTTTCAGTGGAAGCTGATGAAGCTACAAACTGGCGCCCGACACTTGTTTCTGCCTGATGGGCATCAAGTCAGTTCAGCTTGCCTCAACCTTTTTGTTTTTTTGAAACTGCATTGATCAGCCAGTCATATGTTTCCATGTTTGCAGACACGTATTGTACATGCCTTGAGATGATACCTCTAGAAAAAAATTAAAGAAATAAAAGAAATAATCTGAAAACAAGTGAAATGGCACACCCTTTACGGTCTCTGGAGGGCGAGTGGACTTCTTTTTGTTTCTTGAAGGCATTTCACCTCTCATCCGAAAGGCTTCTTCAGTTCTCAAACCAAAAGACCCAAGAATTTAAACCCTAGTGGGCGTAGTCCTCTGGAGGTGGTTGTGACCCACTATAGTTCATGTGCATAATCACATGCACCAAGGTGTGAAAGCAAGCGTGGGTCAGCAAAATCAGTGGTTTCAGGTGAAACCAATTTGGGACTTTGCCCCACTCTATCAAGTGTCCTGTTTAGGTCACCTGAACAAAGGTGTGAATGGGGGTTGAGGCACCTGGGGAGGGAGCTCAGGATCAGACTGTAAGCGGGGGAAAGTTGGTGACATAATCCACCTCCTCTGTTCAGTGATGGTTGTTCACAGTGGACACAGATGCTTCTTTTACTCCTCTTTCAAACCATCTGCCTTCCCGGTCCAAAATGTGAACACTGGCATCCTAAAAGAGTGCCCTTTGACCTTTAGATGCAGATGTACAGCTGAGTCCTGTCCTGTTAAGGTGGCTCTTCTACGTTGTGCCATTTGTTTGTGAAGAGGCTGTTTGGTTTCTCCAATGTAGAGGTCCAAGCACTCTTCACTGGACTGCACAGGATACTCTACATTGCTTAGCTTGTGTTTGGGGGTTTTGTCCTTGGGATGGACCAGTTTTTGCCTTAGAGTGTGACTATACTGGGATGTCGTGCTTGAAGAAAATTCTTCTGAGTTTCTCTGACAAGCCTGCCACATGAGGGATGACAATGTTGTTCCGCTTGTCATTCTTATTCTCCCTAGTTTGTGTTTGACCTTCTTTCCTGTGCATCTTGGCTGATTTGATGAAAGCCCAGTTGGGATAACCCCATGTTTTGAGGGCTTTCTTTACGTGTGTGTTCCTTTTGTTTCCCTTCTGCTTTAGAGGGAACGTTTTCTGCCCGGTGTTTGCGGGGCCTGATCACCTCAAGTTTGTGTTCCAGTGGGTGGTGGAAGTCAAAGAGTAGGTACTGGTCTGTGTGTGTGGACTTCAGGTAAACTTCAATGTTGAGGCTCCCATCTTCCTCAGTAAGCACCACACAGTCCAGGAACAGTAACCTATTCTCCCTGGTGTCCTCCCTGGTAAAACATATGCATTTACCCACTGAGTTGACATGGCAAGTGAAGGCTTCTACTTCTTGGGTTTTGGGGTGGCTGTGGCTTGGTCGGTAGAGCAGGTCACCTACTAATCGGAAGGTTGGTGGTTCAGTTCCCGGCTGCACCGGGCTGCATGCCAAAGTATCCTTGTGCAAGATACTGAACCCCAAGTTGCTCTCCGATGCAAGCGTTGGAGTGTGAATGTGTGTGAATGTTAGATAATAAGCGCTTAGCTTAGTTACATATGGAAGAGCTTGTATAAATGGGTGAATGCAAACTTGTTGTATAAGCGCTTTGATTGCTCAATTAAAGTAGAAAAGCGCTGTATAAGAACTAGTCAATTTACCATGAAAACTAGCCCATTTTGATCCAAGTGTCATCCACATATCTTTACCAGTGGCTGGGTGCCATCCCTTTGAAAGAACCAAGAACTTTACTTTCCACTTCCTCCAAGTAAAGGTTGGCTACACTGGCCCTTTTTCCACTGACGGGGTGCCAGTGCCAGTATTTGAACCTTTCAGCAGATTTTTCCACCGCAAACGCACTCGGTGCTTGGCCAAAAAACAGGTTCAACTTGGGCCCCACAAGCATAGCTGGTCTCGAACTAAGAACATGTGATGAAACCGGCAGAAGGGCGCGACTCTGACATCTCAATGTAAAGTTTTCTACCGCTATTTCACTGCATGGTGTGTATTACATGAGAAAAGCGAAGTGATTTTCATGGCTGTGAATTAACTTGAGCCCTAAGGCTGAACTTGCTGCTTTTTATCAGTTCATATCACAGATAAAAGGACCCAAAGTGCGTACTTGTCGTCTTGCTTGTAATCGCTGTCTGTGTTTACCTCTGTGCTGCACACAGATGCTACAGTAGTTTTGTTTGGTCCGTAAAATGTGTTCGCAGCACAACTGCGTGTTCTCCCACATTTGTGTGCTTCGGCTTCTGTGTCCAGACGAGGACCCACCCACACATGCCCACCCTCATACGTAAAGGATCAGCTCACAAAGCGTGGTGGAAACGCAGGCCTGTTCTTTAGCGTTTGGCTGGTTCATTGAAATCGGCACCAGCACGAGCACCGGCACCTTGGCGGTGGAAACGTAGCAAATGGGTGACACTGGGGAGCTCATGGCGCATCAGTGCTTTTGTCTATAGAAACCATTGTTGTATTTGAAATATGTTGTGGTGAGGCAGAGGTCTAACAGTGTGCAAATCTGATCTGGGGTCAATGACCTGGGTGACTGAGAACTTACACAGACCCTTTACGGTATTATTCCATTGCTATATGGGAGCACAGGGCACAGCCAAGCACACCACCTCCCCTCCAACCCCGGCTCCTCGATTCCCTGCCCAACACACTCCCCTCCACCTCCCCACCTCCCACTCAGTATCTCTCAGCTCCCAGGAAGCTGCCGGGCTTGGCTGGAGCCAGAGTTCTGCCCCATCCATCATCCTTATCAGGGAGAGTCTGGCTGTACTGAGGAGCGGAGAGGAGAGGAGAAAAAGAAAAGACGAAAATCAGAAGACGAAGATCAGTTTTGGCTTCAAACAAAATTCAGTACTTTTACTAAATGAATTAACATGGAAAAGAAGTGATGGAAATTACATGATGCTCCAACCTTTCACAACCTTTGTGATTCATGGAAGGTGGGGGCGGGGTTCTAGTGGTGATAAGCCCTGATACAAACAATAACAACAGGCACCATCCAGCCACATCAAAGCCCCCCATTTAGATTTGGGGTTCTGGCTTGTTCAGAGGGTCCATAGCTGGGGATTGGGGGGCTGTATAGGAGCAGTCTGCATTACAGTTGCTCATCAAAGCCTCGGCAGCAGTCTGACCCACACCAGGTCGGTTTGGAACATCTTTTACAACTCTGTTTCAAATAAACAAAACACAGCTAGACGGAGCAGAGGAATGTCCAAACCGACTGCTTTGGTCTTGATAAAGAGTTTATGGTCGACACAGATGGACCTGTTACTTACTGCTGCGCATAAAGAACTGAATGCCATAACTGTCAGCGTGTCCTCAGATGTCCGAGGGAGCGTTACACAGACTGGAAACACTTTCACTATCAAAGCAGGGACTGAGGAAGAGGATGTGTTGTCTTTGTCATAGTTATTTGTGGCTGCTATAACTAATCAGAGTCCCAGATTGCAAATTATGCAGGAGAAATAACTTTTTATTCCATTTATATGTGCCTCAAAGACGGTAGCAACATCAAATATATCAGGTTAAAAAACAACAACATGCCAAATGATGCAAATTACATTAATATTGCAGCAATGTCGTAACTTTTTTTGTTTTTGCTTTTTATCATATTTCACACTATCCTTTTGCTCCGACTGATAACATAATTATGCAGTGTCTTAAGAATAGGTTCATATCACATATTTAACTGGCAAATAATGGCCACAATCTTAAGTTTGCGTAAGGTAAATTGAAACACTTCAGGACACGGCAGAGTCAGAGAAAATAAAGCCTTCATTGTCATTGTACTTGGCAATACAATGAAGTTCAACTCCTATGTGGTGCTTAAATAAACCTATACAAGCAGATCTCATATTAAACATAATATACATAAAATGCATAAGGTTGCATCAAGTGCAACATAAAGGTGCCAGATAAAATGACCCTTGTTTGAGTGCATGGATTAGAAGTGGTATTCTTCTGAATTCTTTAGCAAAATAAACAAACTGCAGCTGAAACTACGCAAAATTTGCATCTATCTGAAATGGGCAAAAGATGTTCCTTGAGGTAAATGCAGTAAAATGTACTTTATTGCAATTTCTTTAACAAATACATAAAAGATAATCTGTGTTTCATGCTTTTCTGATTCTGCAGAGATGCTCAGCAGGCACCATCTACCCCCATCAACGCCAAAGGGAAACAAAAACACATTCATCTTGATGATCACAAAAAACAAGAGCAATCCATCTCACTGGAGATGAATGGGCTTCTCCAGAGCTGGAAACGTAATAAAAGTGGCTCTCTAATGGTGTATAGTTGTATTAGGGCCCGCTTATAAAAGCCATAAGGCCATTGTCAGCCAAGCAGGGAAATACAGCATCATTACAGCGCTGTACAGACGTGGATCAGTCTCTGATAACATTAAAGCAAAGCTTCCTTTGTGTGGCGGTGGTCTGCTCTCCACCACTGTAACTGGTTTTGGCGTGAGCCAGACGAGCAGCAGCTTTGAAGCTGCAGCACGTCACAGCAGCCCGAGGCTCAGCTGATGTCGCAGAGCTGTGCAGCTGACAGGATGAGAGGGGGCCATTTGAACTGGAGGTGCTGCTCGTTGTACAATGCGGGTAAAGCTAATTCCTATTTAGGAGCATGCAGTGAAATAAAGGGGCTCCATGCATGTTTTACGTATTCACTAGGTCTGCAGTGATGCTAGATACTACACCACAAAACAACGTTAGCTAGTTTGAAACCTAAAAATCTCACCTGTCCTATCCTTATGAAAGAAAATCTAGCTAAATATATAGTACATCCACCATTCCTATGGCCAAAACAACATATAAACTATTAGACATATGATAATGTTTAGCTTGGCTCCACCTGGAGACCATAGATTTCTATGAGTCAGTTGTATTCTGATATTATAAATAAAACTATTTTGGTGAGCTGGTAAGGACCCTTTCTTATCATTTCAAATCACTGCACGCCCCTTCAAAATACTTTTCCAACACACAGGCTAGTATTTTACACACTATCATACTTCTGCTGGATGCTCTTCACTCGACAACAAACATCACAGCTGGAATTAGTCTGGACTGAAACATACCTCACAAAGTGTTTCCAATGAAAACAGTTTGGAGCATCTGCACATCCCACTACCCCCACTCTGCCCCAACTGGTCCAATTTAAATCAATGACACTGTTCACCCCAATCGTAAACACTACTTTTAATTATGAAACCTCTCGAAGAACTGGGAAGCAAGCCATGTGGCCTCCCCTTATCTCTACCATGTTTCCCGTCTCTGTACTGTAATCTCATTCTCCAAAAAAAAAATAAAATAAAAAAATCCCACAATTCTAAACTTGAGCCAATTAATATAGCTAAAATCATGAGAACAGAATAAGAACACTGATAAATCATCTTGCTACACATTGCTATGAAAGTGTCATAAAGGTCCAGTCTGCAGCTTTGAATAATACAACACAGTTTACAGTCAACATAACTTTATTGAAGAACTGAAGCATTAATAAAAAAGTCTTTGTGGTCAATTTTGTGCTTTTAAAAAAAAAAATCTACAGTGGAAACAAGGAAAACAAATTATGAGAATACTGACATAAAATTAAACGCAGGAAGTGAAAGATAAGGTTAAATCCCATTCCACAGAGAAAATAATCAAACATAGGGATGACCTCTGCAAAGGTCACAGTTAAATTTAGGGCATCAGTTTAATGATGTTTGGTGCTTTTAAGCAAGAGTACAAATGTATTTTTTGTAGGATATAATTCACAGGTAGCCCTGTGATGGACTGGCAGCTGGGGTAGGCTCCCACCCCGCATGAACCTAAGCTGGATAAATGGTCGGGATAATGGATGGAGGAGTGGATGAATCAGAGGCAATTTTCAGAGAGGTTAGCATGTGTGTGAAATGTCAATAAAAACAGAGTAAAGTGATTAACAAATTATTGAAACACAAAGACAACTAGGATCTTTTTTAAAAATATGTGCACTAAGATGACATTTAAAAATTAGCATTTAATTTTCAAGTTTTCTCAGTTTCAACGCTTGAAATGTCTCCACTTAAAATATTTTCAGTGTAATATTGGGTTTAAATCATTTAAATAATGAAATATTGTTGTGTTTTGAGAATGACGCACATATTGGTTTCACAAAGTTTGCTGCTTCAGTTTTTACGATGGCAATTTACATTTACTCCAGAATATTATGAGGCGTGATCAGATGGATTGCAAATAATGTCAAAGCCCCTCTTTGCCTTGAAAATGAACTAAATCCCAAAAACCCATTTCCACTTCATTTCATAAAAATACCCGCTGACATCATTTCAGTGATAGTCTCCTTAACACAGTTGAGAGTGTTGACGGGGACAAGGCTGGAGATGCCATGCATCAGTCATGCTGATTGAGTTTAAATAGCAGTTTAGATACTTGAAAAGGAGGGTGGTCCTTAAAATCATTGTTCTTCCTCTTTTTTACCATCGTTACCTGCAAGGAAACACATACAGTCATCATTGCTTTGCGTTAAAAGGGAGTCACAGGCATGGAAATCGCTGCTAGTAAGATTACACCTAACTCAACCATACATCGGATCATCGAGAAACTTCATGGAGAGCGGTTCATTTGTTGTGAAGAAGGCTTCATGGTGCCCAAGAAAGTCCAGCAAGTGCCAGGATCATCTCCTAAGGGTGATTTCTGCTGCTAGATTGGGGCGCCTCCAGTGCTGAGCTTGCTCAGGAAAGGCAGCAGGCAGGTGTGAATGCATCTGCACGCTCAGTGAGGTAAAGACTTTTGGAGGATGGCCTGGTGTCAAGAAGGGCAGCAGAGAAGCCACTTCTCTCTAGGAAAAACATTAAGGACAGACTAATATTCTGCAAAATGTACAAGGACTGGACTGCTGAGGACTGGGGTAAAGTCATTTTCTGTGATGAAGCCCCTTTCGGATTGTTTGGGGCATCTGGAAAAAAATGATTGTCTGGAAAAGAAACGGTGAATGCTGTCATCAGTCCTGTGTCATGCCAACAGTAAAGCACCCTGAGACCATTCATGTGTGAGGTTGCTTCTTATCCAAGAGTGGGCTCACTCACAGTTTTAAGAATATAGCCATAAATAAAGAATGGTAGTAAAAGATCATCCAACAGCAACTTTTCCTAACCATCCAATAACAGTTTGGTGAACAGCAATGCCTCTTCCGGCATGATAGAGACTCATGCCACGAGGCAAAAAGTGATAACTAAGTGGCTTTGGCGAACAAAACATTGAAAATTTGGGCCTGTGGCCAGGAACCTCCCCAGACTTTAATCCCATTGAGAACTTGTGGTCAATCCTCAAGAGGCGGATTGACAAACAAAAACCCACAAATTCTGACAAACTCCAAGCATTGATTATGCAAGAATGGGTAGATATCAGGCAGCATTTGGCCCAGAAGTCGACTGACAGCAGGGTGAATTGCAAAGGTCTTGAAAAAGAAGGGCCAGCACTGCAATTTTTGACACTTAAACTTAATGTACTTGTCAATAAAAGCCTTTGAAACTTATGAAATGCTTGTCATTAAACTTTAGTGTACCATGGAAACATTTGACAAAAAGATCAAGCCTAAAAACTATCTACAGCAGATGAACATCATCTCAAGTCCTTAAGAAATAAGAAAAAGGCCCTGACAGGAGACCTGAGAGATATATCTGGCATCTACTCTTCACTGAAGCCTCAACAGAAATAATGAAGCCACCTTTCCAGCCATGTCAGTGGAAGTGTGGCTGTCAAGAAGCCATTCTTAAGGAAACAGGGAGAAAAGGCTGAGGTATGCCATATTACACAAAAACTAGAGGGATAAATCTAAATTTGAAATTTTTGGTTCAAATCATGCTATATATGTACAGATCAGGGAGGGAGGTCCAACAGTGAGTGTCTACAGCCATCTGTTAAACATGGTGGAGGCTCTGTCATGACTTGGTGCTGCATTTCAGTCAGTGGTGTTGGGGATCTTTTCAAAATGTATGATCTTATGAATGCAGAAAAGTACCGTGAAATTTTGGTCCACCATACAATATCAACTGGAAAGCATTTTCAGACAACGATCTCAAACACACTGCCAGTGCAGTAAAAACAATCCTGGATAGAAGAACACACAATGGAACACTATCAGTCATCGATTATTGAACCACGAGCTTTGAATGTCCTTCAAAAAGCCTGGAGAACTATTGCTGAAGACTGCTTAAAGAAATTAGAAGAAAGCTGGCAAAGAAAGTTCAGGCTGTGTTGAAGAATAACGGTGGTCATACCTCAGCATACCTGATATTGACTTCTGAGCTCATTAGAATTGTACAAACTCTGTTTTTGCCTCATATACTGTATTTCCATGTATGTTTTCACATGCTTCAATAAATTACTGCACCCATTTCCCAGTTTACTAGCAAAATATGAAGAGAGAAAAGGTGGACTTTTTCACAGTACTGTAATTTTACACATTTCATGTGTTAAATCTTGTTCAAATAAAAACTATAGGAAAATGACAAAGCTAAAAACTGTCTTTCTTATTTTAACTAGGTTTTCAGAAAGCAGAGAAGGGTTCATTCTCAGGTCATAACAAACCCAAAATACCCGGAGTCAGGTCTGAGGACATGACCTCAGTGTCCTCAGCGGTCGCTGTGGCCTTAAGTGCTCAATCTTTTAACTTGACACCAAAATTAGAGTTATAAATTAATTTATTTCAGCACTATACTGTGCAGGTTTGGACTAGAGAAACTAATACAACATGCTTGCACAGTGCCTATATCCACTTAGATTAATATTTTGAAGTACTTGAAAATAGAAGCTGAGACAAAGTCAGCTGTTGGACACTCAAAAAAAGCTGCTGTGGGCTGCAAACAGACATATGTAAGACTGCCATCCAGGCCACAGTGTGCTCATAAAGGGCAAAGCTCGGCGGCTCCCTGACAGATACAGAGATGTAATTGGAAGCGTCTGGCGTTGCGTGTTAGCCTGCGGCCTCAGTGCTTCTGTCTACACGTACAGAGAGATTCCGACCTGTACACACACTTAAAGTTGAGTCACAGTATATCATGACCCGATGTCACAGGTTTGCTTTTACACTGATCTATTGGCTGTGAGAGACCGTGGGAGAAGGGAGTGGATGCCTGTCTGCCCAGAAGGCTAATCTACATTTGGTTATGAAGTAGTGAAAGAGGAAAAGGGTAAAAAGCCACACAAATACCAAACAAAACCAGGGGAAATACACACACACACACACACACACACACACACACTGGTTTGTGCCATGTGTGATTTTACAAAGTTTTTTTTTTTAATTTTATGATGGATGTGAGTAAACTGTTTACAGATAACTCTCAATAGAATAAGTATTTATTAATGTGTTTCTGTGTATGTCAGGTTCAGATTTAACAGCAGGTTTGATAAATTTCAGTAGAACTAAAATTTTAGCCCCATTTAGCAATTTTTAATCCTACTTAGAAAATATTTTACCTCGTAGAAAACCAAATAAGTCCAAAAAATGCTCCTTTGTGCCATCCAGAACAACACAAAGAAGTATTTTGTCATGCAGTGCTCCTAATAGCAGGGCATCGTTTGTCTACACCTTCTGAAATTTATACACATTGCTGCTGGAAAACTGATGACAGCTCCATTGGGTTGGGGTTACAGAAACATTTTGGTTATGGTAAAGCAGGTTGGACCCTTTCACTGTGCCTAGTTCCTGATAGTTCATGATATTAGTGTAATGTTTAACTTCTTAGGCAAATGTGTAATCCATTACACTATGGAGTCACATACAGATGTACAGAGTGTGAAGGTTTTGTTAGCCCACTGTTAGTCCAGGCAGGAGTGGTTGGGAAGGCCTAAGTACCAGGACTGAGTAGCAGAGGAGAGAGAAAGTTTGGCAGCTTGCAGTTCATTTTAGTTAATTTTCTTTGTTTGAATCCCTACAGTTTTTACTTTGTTTCATTAAGATTGCTGTTTAATAAGTGCCCCCTGTTTTTTTTTTCTTGCACATACTTCTGTGTCAACAATAATAAGCATCCCCTGTTTGGGGTTTTGGTACAGCAAGATCTTTGTCATAATGTTCCCAATCTGGCCACAATCTGATTACTCATCCACCCACCCAAATCAACCTAACTTTGTGGAGTTTGTTGCTCTGTTGCAGCATCACTTCCTCTTCTTTGCTTTTTGGACACTGGCAAAAACATCTGATGTTTTTGTCTTAAGAACATGCCTTGTACATTCCCCCACCTTCAAGCCTGAATTGCATAAACAGAAGAAGATGGATGGACAGACGGACGGACGGACGGACGGACGGATGGATGCATGGATGGACGGATGGATGGACGGATGCGTGGAAGGATGGATGGATGGACGGGTGGATGGATGGATGGATGGATGGATGGATGGACAGATGGACAGATGGATGGATGGATGGACGGATGGATGCATGGATGGATGGATAGATGGACGGATGGATGGATGGATGCATGGAAGGATGGACGGATGGATGGATACATGATGCATGATGGATGTATGGATGGATGGATGGATGGATGGATGGATGGATGTCTTTATGCGCTGACTGTATCTTTAAGGATAATGGCAAACAAAGATATGACAGTGTCCTGCTGGAAGTATTTTCAAAGTTGTCAGGAAAGCTTAAAAGAGAATTTCGGATCCTGCCCTGACACCTGGCACATCACTCCATAAAAACATGATTGTAAGACTGTTTTATAAAACTGTTTCACCAAATCACATCATCCTTAATGCTGGAAAGTTGGTAACATTATGTAAAGTTTGAGATGACCAGATTTACAGATGGCCAAAACAAAACAAAACCAACAAAAAAAACTTTAAACAAAGAAAATCAACAATAGAAATCCATGTTTATCATCAACATCCCACTCCTTTGTTTTTAGGCTGCAGTCCTTTCTAGAGGTATTTGAGTATGCAGAGTGAAGGCTTTTGGATATTGTCACCCTAATGGACTATATCATTTTTTTCAGATTTTTCAGAAAAGACAAAAAAACAGAACCAAACACTGAAAATATAATGATTTAGGCAATAATTTAAATTTCTGTATGTGTATTTAATTTTTAATTTAATTAAAATATTACTTAGGCCATTATTTTAAGAGAGTGACAATATGCCATATGACGATATAAGTTTGTTTGAACATATTGTAAAGAGACAGCAGAGTTTGCCAGAAAGAGGAAAGGTGCAAAAAATAACTAAATATCAGTAAAGCAGCAGAAGAATCACTTTGCTGATATCGCTTCTGTGTTCCTCATGGCAGGGCTAAGATAAAAGACCAAAAACAAGAGAAACAAAAGCCCACATTTTTCTGGTGACAGTACACAGCTCCACTATATAAGCAACTGTCTGCAAAGAGTCTGCCGTATTGAACCATGCAGGTCTCTTCAGACTTCAGAGGGTAAAACTTTAGTAGTACTGTATTGGACATCTTTTTTAACTGCCAGAACTTTGTGGTATAGATTCAACAAGGAGCTGGAAAAATTCCCCAGAAATTTTGGTCCATATTGACATGATAGTATCACACAGTCGCTGCAGATTTGGTGGCTGCACATGTATGATGTGAATCTCCTGTTTCACCACATCACAAAGGTTCCCTATTGGATTGGTCTGGTGAGTGTGTGTGTGTGTATGTGTGTGTGTGTGTGTGTGTGTGTGTGTGTGTGGGGTGGTGGTGGTGGGGGTTATAATGCACACAGAAAGGGATACTCGATTGGTGCCAAAAGTGTGACAAGCAAATATCCTCCACGCCATTACACCACCGCCACTTCATTATAAAGTAATTAGTGTTTAAACTGAGTCACTAAGATGTGTGTGTGACAATGTAATTGTAAAAATTGTGTCTCTGCACAAACTAGAAATGATGTTAAAAAGAATATGCTGATCATTATCAAAACTTTTTTCCCCATCATGAACAACCTTAGCTGAAATAACTTTTAAAAAGTCACTTATTGTTTTCTGACATACACTTTGCATATAAACAGTTTATTCAAAAAGAAAAGTCAAGCTGTGTGAAAGACACTAAGAATCAAAAGAATCTTATCTTTATTTTTCCAGTTAACATTCATGCAGGTCGCTTCCTAGTTATCTCAAGAGGAAATCATCCTGGACAGAAGCAGTTAACACATTCAGCCACAGAGCCACTTTAAGCACATTTCACAGAGACAGGCTTTAGTCTTTCTTGATACAAACAGCATTAGACTTTGGCAAATATCCCAAACACTGCAAAGGATGGTACTAGCATGAGATGGCTGATAGGGAAGCGGGACTAAACAACATGTGACACAAGCAGAATAAACCATAAATCCCATCCGGGGCTCAGTGAGAATGAGAAACCATGAGTGGCTGAAGTGAATGGCCAGATGTGGATTGGTGCTGCTGAGGACCAAGACAGATTTATGGCCTCTTCTATAATGAGGTAACATCCTTTTCACTCATAAGACTTTTAAGAACTATTTTTTGGCTCCCACGTACAAGAAAAGGCAATTCTGCTGGAACTGAGCTGAAGATGTAGAAGCGATAGAGCAGGGGAGGGGGGGAAAATACTAGAAACAAATGTAAAAATTCAACTCCTTTTCCTCTGTACATCACTGAAGCAGCCTGTGCAGAAAGGAGTTCTGGGAGTAAAAGGGAGGGTGAAAAAAAATGAAGTTACAGCAAACATAAACAGTGCAAAATGATTTATAATCGTTTTTCTTGTGTGAATGGAATTTGCAGTTTTAATGTCTGCAAGTGGTGGGAAAAACTAAATTACAGCAGGGGATTTGCCTTCTTGAGAAACTTATACATCACCTGTAGAGATAAAAACTTTTTAAAGGCAAAAATTTTAAGGAAGGCATGTATTTCATCACGTTCACTCTAACTGAACCCATTAACCCATAAACATGAATTAGCAAAACATCGGATGCCAGAAGTGGACTTTAATTTAACCATTACTAAAAAGCATCCATCATTATGGTATTATTTATTTGGTATCATAAATGATGCTGAAAAAAATTTTCTTCAATTGTGCAGTAAAAAAAAAAAATTACCTTCATGTCTGACCACAATATAAGACTGAAAATCTCCAATCATATTGACTTTGAAGTATTCATTTAAAGATTGCTACCCATTAGCTTTCCAGCAATCAAAACGACCCTCTATGAGCAAGCACTTGGTGACAGTGGGAAGGAAAAGCTCCCTTCCTAACAGGAAGAAACCTCCAGCAGAACCAGACTCAGGGAACGGCAGTCATCTGCTGTGGCCGGTTGGGGGGTGAGGTGACGGAGACGGGACAAAAGACACACTCTGAGCGAGATGGAGATTTATGCAGAGTCAAAAGAAGTGAGTGATGAAGAAATACTCAGTGCAGCATGGGAACCCTCCAGCAGCCTAGGCCTATTGTAGCATAACTAGGGGAAGGGTCGGGGTCACCTCATCCTGTCCAAAACTGAGCTTTATCAAAAAGGAAAGTTTTAAGCCTAATCTTAAACGTGTCTGTCGCCCGAATCCAAACTGGGAGCTGGTTTAAATACCATTGGAACCACAAATAAGCCAGCAGTCTGAGAACAAAGTGCTTTATGACAGCCTGATAATAATAATGAATTACAATAGTCCAATAGTAGTATGTTTTAAAGGGGAGAGTACATAATAGGGGGAGTATTCGCAGAATTTAAAAACCAAACAAATGAAATAACCAACATTGGCACGATTACGTCAATTAGAAGCAACATAACTTATAAATACAGAAGAAAGTGTAATTCATTCTCAGCCTCTTCTGATTCATATAAGTCACACAGCCTGTCGTCCTTCTGAATATTATGAAAATGTTTGAAATCTTTCAGTTACTGACACAAACGACCGACTCTTTGCACTCTGCAGACAGAAATGCTAAAAATAGCCACTTCACACAGACTCTGGACTCTCGGCCCTTTGACACTCTTGGACCCCGAGGCCTATGAGCATTAGACTCTATTTTAATGATGCATGTTTATACTAACTTACAACAAGAAGGTTGCTTTTACTTACCATAACAGGAAAACGTATCTCTTCATGTCAGTTTTTCGCTAATTATGTTCTAAAAGTTTCATACAGCTGTTTTGCCCGATATATGAACACATTCCTGGCCTCTGTATCACCTCTTATCGAACCTAAGCCTCCTCTATTAAAAATACAGAGGGGTGATTAGGGCCCCACAGCAGATTGCATCGTATAACACTGAAGGGCCACAGCTTGTTTTTGCTGAGACTGTGGGCGGCCATTTATGAGCTGCTAACATGAATGAAACAAGGTTTTAAAACAGAGTGGGGAACAGAGGATTTGTGTGGCTGCACTCGAGGGCCTTGGCCTGAAACACTAGTGCAGATTGTGCTCGGGTCCTGAATGGCAGAGTCATCACCCTCTAACTCCTCTGCTTATTATACATCCTCTTCGCCTTCACTTAGCAGTGCTTGAACTGCGCTGAAGGCCCCTGCAAGAATGAGAAAACATGCCACCAATTTCATGAATGGGCACAGGACGGGGTCCGCTCTCAAAATAAATCAGAGAAAAGCCAAGGTGGGTAAATACTGCCAGCCTCAGTGGTGACTGAGAGCAACAAGAGCTGAAATTGAATTTCCGTGAAAGTGATGTAATCCGCTGGCCTAGGTCAGACTAAGATGTTATTATCTTAATTTGGGGTTCATTAATCGCCGGTGGAGCGGGCTGATGACAAGGTTTCCACCTTGTCCCAGCTGTATGGAGCTGCCAGCTGATTTAGGACGGCTCCCTGCCTCGGTATGTAAACCATTTTCAGCAGGAATGTATAAGCAAGCCATAAAAATAGGATTTGGCCTGAGACGTACAAGACAGATCGTGCCGTAAAACAACGCGCCCCATCTCCACCGCAGCTCGGCGGGGGAAGTCGACTTGCTTTGGGGGTGGGGTTGTTGGTTAGAGCTCACATGCGAACCAAGGCCCACAGGTTCAAAGTTCGGGCATTTGGGAAGAGACGGGACATGTTTTAAACTGAGAATGGATTATAAGATCCAGAACGCTGTAATCCTCCTTACAAATAAACTATATATAATGTACAACTCTCATGAGGCGGCTTGTAGGGAGGAGACACTTTCACATCCAGAAAGGCAAACGCACGCTTGCCCTCATGTCTGCACACATATGTACTTACCTCAGAAAGTGGTAATAAAGAGACCAGAGAAACGGTACTGCACCGAATCTGGCCAAACAGATTCTGCAACCTAACAAATATTGACAACATGATGGCAGTGCAGCTTACAGCGTTCACATCCATCATCGTTCTGGAATCAAAGTCAGTTGTGTTTAAAAGCAAACCAAAAGCAGGTCAGTTTCTAAATTCATCAGTACTGAAGAGAGAGGCTGAACACAGCAGGAGTCTTTGCCAATGATCTGCCTGTCGTTAATTTCCTAGCATTAGTGATAACTGAAAAACACACAACTGGCATCATAATGTATTTCCAATTTAGAGAATAGTCATCCTGAACATGACACAGTTATGTCTGTGCAATAATGTTTTAGAAGCAGGGACTTACATTTAATCCTAACCCAAACAATCCAAAGCAAACTTTGGGCTTTTCTGCATTTAAGGGCTAAAAACCTGCCTGTCATAGCTTTCTTCAGCCCGTTTAACCATCAGAAATTATGCAGATAGATTTTGGTGAGGCTGACCAGATCTGTAAATAAGATAAGATATCCTTTATTATAATAATTATTATCAGCTGACCCGTTATCACAAAAGTTCATGTGTTACAGCAGCCAAAACAGTAAACACAACCAATGACAAAATAGCTCAATAAATTTACTGAAAAGAGGCAGGTAGACAGGAACAAAGTGAAGGTGCTCAGTGAGTGAAAATCTAAATAAAATGTACAAAGTTGTATAGTTGACTAGTGTGTTAGGATTTCAAAGATGTGGATGCAGTTATGTCACCACAAATATGGCAAGAGGACTTGTTTTCTGCCTTCCCAATGTCACTTTAATGTCCATCTTTTCAGGAATGTTTCATATAAGTAAATCCAGAGCTCAAGAGTTTCGCTCTTTCTGCACATGATTCACCAGCTGGTGATAAACAGCAGAATTAGAGCCAGCTTTTCAGAAATACTGGGATTATTATTCTCCCAGCAGTAACCCACACTCTCAGAAAATAAGGTACATTGTTTTATTTTCCTAATTTTTTTTCCCTCTTTTTTCCACTTTATTGTGCAGTCCTTTAATATTTGTTTTTTGTAAGTTATGTGAAGCATCTTTAGCATTTATTATTATCGTTAAGTTTGCTGTTACCCTGATTTTTACCTAGAGAGCAGTTTCGAAACTCAAGTGAAAATTTTGTACTTTAAAAGTACACAAATTTACATTTTAAAAAAGTTGCAAAATATCCATCCATCCATCCATCCATCCATCCATCCCTTTTCTTCTGCTTATCCTTTTCAAGGTGATGGGGGCTGGAGCCTGTCCAACAGATTTCCAACCTGTTGCAGGGCTGAGTTGGTAAATCTATTCTTTTATATACATTTATATGCTTGGAGTGGTGTAGTTTTTTTTTTTTTTAGCCTCACTGACCTCAAACCTGCACCTACGATTGCACAACTGAGAATTTCAGGAAGGTTAAAACCAGAACAATGACATCCTCTGCACCATCTTGATGTTGATTTATAAGTCAGATGCAAAATTAAACTGGATTATACATGATTATATTAAATGCTTTTTCCATTTAACTCAAATGAATAAGGAAATAGTAAAACCTTAAACATTAAGAGAAAAATTTCAGATTTTATATAATGCCTTCTTGAATTTCGTGGGTGTAAATTTAGTAGTGGATTTCCCTGTGAGAGTGTCTGTATCTGAGAAATGAATGACCAGCTGTTTAATGCAGTCATGTTGGTGTTTAATTACAGTAAATATCATGTAAATTGTAACTTTCTATACATTTCAGTGTAAAATTAATTTCAAGGTTTTCTTTACCAGGTCTCTAATTTGTTTGGGTTTTTCTTTATACATTAAAATCAACTAAGATATTCAGTCTACTGTGAAGATTTGCCACTGCAATAGCTGCTTACCTGAGGGTTTTTTTAGTAGCAGTTAGTTATCAATTCAGTTTTATATATGTAGTACAAAATCAAAACAATAGTCATCTCACGACACTTTATATTGTACAGTAAAGGTACTATAGCATTATAAGAACCCAACCAATCTATTAATCCCCAGTGAGCGAGCCCTTGGCACAGTGGGTAGAAAAAGCCTCGCGCCAAGGTTGAGGATGGTGGCCATCTGCGCTGACCTGCTGTGGTGAAAGAGAAGAGAGAAAAGAAGAGGACAGAAAGACAAAAAACAGACCAAAACACAAGGAGACATTACGAGTATAATACTTCAAACGTACTTTTTATTGTCCTGGTTCACAGCAGCACAGTGCGCAAAACTCTTTTAAACATCCTTTGTCTGGATTTATTTTGCTTATTGTAGTCTTTCTGTCACAGTATGCAAGAAAGAGAAAGTGGCTCATGTGAGGAACGGTTCAAGAAAAATTGCTGAACTAGACAAACTGACAGGGTCAGAGTTTAGTTTAGATTTGAAAGTGTAGCAGGCGCATGCACATACATGCCAAGCATTTATCATATTGCTGTGTTTTCGTGCGTGCCCCCTGGCAGACGAAATTTTTCAAGATCTATATTCAAGTTTTTAAACTGATGTGGGAGGTCCTGCGAGGGAGCGTGCTGATAAAGGGTGTCCAACCTAAAAATGCTAATTAAAAAATAACTGTTTTTCTTTGGTTTTCAAAGAGAAGAGCACAAAATATATAAATGGTTATAAGGTTTTGAAAGTTCAGTTAGTGGTTGAAGGTGCTGTTATTTAGTTCAAAGCAAATTACCTTGTCATGTGTTGTGTGGTAGGTGTGGTAACGTGTCGGCACAAAGGACGGACTTCATGTCTAGAGGTAGCCTCGCATGTGGTCCTCTGTTTGTCGGGCTCACGGAGGTCTGCAGAAATGCATGAGCAAAGTTTGGTTAGGAACGGGCTGGAGACAGCGGGCTGTTGTTAAAATTCAAAATAATAAAGTTAAACTCCACAGACATTTTTATATCTGATTAAAGTTTCCATTTTTTTGATCCTTCCTTTGTTTGAGCAAAAGTTTTGACAGACTGGAAGCAGATCAGATGCAAAAGTTGCATTATTGTCTTTCCTACTGTCTGGATTTCTACAGCTAGAGGAGTGGTTTCATTTCTTCTATGTTTAATTTCTAACCTGAAACCAGTGAATAATTAAAAAGACAAATACATTTTTGTTATTTGTTTTTTGGCACTTAAACATTTTGAAAACTGGGAAACTGCCTTACCATCTTTACTCTCTCCAAACCAGTTTCCCCAGATAACACACTGTGTTTTCATGGCACTGATACTGATCACATCAGAGGCCTCTAATTATCCTATGTACTGGTTAAACACAAATGATGGGCAAGAGTTAGTAATTCATAAAATAGATTTGCTTCATACCAGAATATGCAGTTTTGAATCAGTACCTGGTAGATTGGTTGGACGCCAACAATCAGGCAAGTCCCTGCAGAATAATTTGGGAATCTTGGTGTATTTGGACATCTTTTTTTTTCTCATTAAAAATTATCAGTGGTTTGAACACCAGCTAAACAGTGATGTCATTCACCTGGAAGTCATGGAGTAAGAGACACTGGACACTAATGAGTAACAAAAAGCTGCTCTGCTGTAATGAACCACTCCTTCATTTCCCAGCAGCATTCATAGCCTCCGTTATTTATTCTGAGAATAACCGCCCGCGTAATTTGTTCAGCACAGCAGCACAAATGCTTCTCATGCAAATGAGGTAAATGTGTACACCAAATTACAGCTTGTCATTCCACATAACACAGGGGCAAGCCAGATGATCCACAGAGGCGATCATCCAGACAAGGCGGTACGGGCCGAAGGAGGAAAGAGCAAAATCAAAATCTCCACAAGGCAAAGATGATTTCTTACTCTCTGAGGCTGCAGTTTGATTGGATTACAGTACAAGTGTGTTTGCAGGGGATAAATCAAAATTCAGTTTTGGCTGCTGAAAGCTGTTGAGGATTTGGGGAGGTGGTCTCACCTCACAGAAAAATTTAAGAAAACAATACGTTCATTCAGATTCTCATACTTTATCACCATTGTTCTTTTTTTTTATGTTGTCGTGTTTGGATGCTAATATGCAGTCTAATGCATGGCAGGGGTCATATGTTAGAAGCCCTGCCATAAAAAAAAGCCCAAGGGGCAAAGGGGGAAGGAGAAGAAAGCCGGTGGGGGCGGAGGAGGGGGAGGGTGGCGGCAGAGAGGGCGTCTGTTTTTCCTCAGAAGCGAAGCTGCAGAGCAAAGTCGACATGGAAAAGCCGGAGAATGGGAAAATGGTGCAGAGAGCGGCGGGATCGCGCCTCAGCCGAGCTCCCAAACCCACCAGTCTGTTCGACTAGACTTGGCTCAGTCGTGCTGGGGTTAATTCAGCTGGCCCATCGTTCTTGCAGCAGTTATTTTTTATTTTTTTTAATTTTATGAGAGGAGCATGAACTCTAAATTCTCTTACTAGACTCTGTAAATTGACACACGTCAGTACTCTTCATTTCTTCTTTCCATTTTTTGTTTCTCCTTTTAAAATTACAGATCTGAAAAGCAGTTATTGAAAATTAAAGTTATGTGATGCACCTGACAACTGTAGCTCACATAGCTGCAGATATCTCCCGCTAAATTTAGCCCAAGCTACATAATTCTTTCTAATATTTATACATCACATAAAAAGTTCATGCATGATGCAACATTGTGGTAAAATAGTTTAAACTGCCCATGTTCAGTGGTGCAGTTGTAGCAAAGCAGCCCCTCAACACCCATTACTTTTTGAATGAGTGGCAGCAGTGGTTGACAAAAACAGATTTACTGCTTAAATTTACACTGACCATAAGAAGATGGAGATAAGTAGCTAAAAAATGTAAAAGAACATGATGCCGGGGGTTCCTCTGTGCTCCCAGTTTTGAGTCACCAGCTGCAACCTTTTTTAAGCACCACTGTCTTGTCGGGTGTTGCATGCATTTGTGTGGACCTCTGATGTAGCCGTAGACAGTATCAGGAATATGTGAGGTGCAGTGGCTGCTTCAGTAGGATAGATGCAGTGTTAGAGATATTAGCATTGTCACAGGCCTGTGGGTATTGCAGTGCCTGGTTCCTGTGATCCAGAACTGAAGAAGCCTGTTGGATAAGAGGTTGGTTAGGTTCAGGAAAAGACTGTGGATCGTCTGTGGTTAAAATCCACAGTTTCACAAATTTTAACAAATGTTATAAAGCTCCAAAAATTGCTGTGAAGCCATGAAAGATTCTTGCAGGTGAATTAAATTAGATTCAAAGTTGTGCTGAGTGTCACAAAAACAAAGCAAATTTGTATCCATGTACACACATTTTGTAACAATTTCATGAACTGCTGTAAGTACGTCTGACTTTTCTTTTGAAGGAAAAGTAGATTTTATTGCACAGGCTCCGTTTTTGAATGCAGAAATTCACCAGCTTTATTCAAGCCTTTAGAGCGTCTTTTCTTTTTCTGAAAGTAAAATGCTTTGTTAGAACTAAATCTATTCGTGTGTTTGTGCATGATTTTATTTGGAAATAAAGCCTATGAGACCCACGTTCTACTGTTTTCGAGATGATAGAGCTGTCATTACCTTTCCTGTTGCTCCAAACAGGTTGACAAAAATGCAATCTTTTTCTTAAACAGTATTTGACCTTGGTCTGGGGAAAGAGGGGGTTCACTGGCACCAGCAGGGCTTAGCCTAGATTGACCCCAAGTCTCTCATCTCCCTTTTCCCACAGGAGGACTGACCTGGGTAGCCACAAAGCATTCATGGTCAGATTTATGTCCCAGCCACAGAATTACACCCTGCAATTCTCAAGTCATCTCTCTCTTAGGTGTAATTTAAAGTAACAATTATATTTAGTTTTGTAGCATAATTGGTTTAAAACTTAAGAGTATAGACTCAATTCCAGGCATCCAGAGGGGCTTTCCTGGGGAAAAATCTGTGCTCCATTTCTGGCAGCAGACAAAGCATTTTGATAGAAATAAATGGAAGGTAGTAGGCTGAATCAGTGTTATCCAACATGTTGTGACAAAGAAACCAGTGCCACCCACACCTACATTCACATAACCATGTATGGGTGACCAGTTTACAGAGAGCCAGGTTTCCAAATTTTCTAGAAACATTAAAAGTACAGTAAGGCGCATATGAGAGCTGAATGCCGGTGTAGTTCCTCTACTGGCAACTAGAAAGTCTAGTATGCTGAAATGAGCCTTCAACCGAAAAATCAATGCATTTACTTTTTTACACACCAGTTTGTTGTTGTAATTTACATTTCTTAGTGGAGTTTTTTTTTTTCCAAGACTGTTTTTGACAAGTGGGAAATCTGACTGAGGGCACTACACGCTCATACAGAAGTGGCTTGTTAATTGCGAGGTAGCCGTACGCTAAGGCACACCTTTACACTTTATCATCTATTTTGCTCTAAACCAGACCATAATTCATGAAATGAACATCACGTTGTATTAAATAATACTTAAACTAATAAATGAGACCATAAATTCATCAGCAAAACGTGTTATCATTTCATAGATCTAGGGAGAAGAAGACGCATTTTCCCATAAACTTCTATACAATTTGACTTCTTTTTACAACTTGAGGTGTCGCCCTCTGCTGGTTAGTAGAAAAAATGCAGGTTTAAATATAGAAAGAATACTGCTACAGTACACAGTAAGATCGTTTATGCAAACTAAAGTGTTCATGTCAGTAAATTTTTTATGTGCAATCAAAGAGAAATAGGAGAATAATACAATTGTAATCATATTTTATATACGTTTGAAAATGTAGGGTATTGCTGCAGAGCTTTAGCAGCTGTACTGTACAGTACACAATGGGGTACTGCCTAGTTTGACTGCAGTGTGCTGTTTTTTGCATTTTTTTTTTAAATTACTGCCGCAGAGAGGATGCTAAACTGCATTTCATTGTTTTAACATTGTTCTTAGCATTGTTTTTTTTAACAGTGACAATAAAAACGCTATTCTATTCTGTAAGTATGAACAACCACTTATATCTTAGCAAAATGTTGGTGTGGTGCTCACTGGCAGGGTGAATCTTCACCAGCAATATTCTTTCCATATTTAATCCAAAATTTCTGAAAATCTGATTTGCTGAAAAGAAACAATTTTTATTCATGACATTTTTACCAACCGTGTTGTCACCCAGCTCTTTGAGCCAAATCGAACTCTGTAATCTTTCTCATGCTTTAGCATAGCATGCTTTAGGTAGCATGCTACCACCTGTACAATTACTGCAGCTTTGCATTAAGTGGAACTTTTGCAGCTGGATAAAAATCTGCAACTTTCTCAAACTAAACAAACTTTTACTGTTTTCTATGTTCCCTTTTTTTAACTTTATAAAATCAGTGAAAAGCACAATCATCACAATCATCTCTGCAGTCTCTGAAGTGTACCACCCATTGTGAAAATGTGCTTCAGGAATTACGTATTTGCCATGGCTATTAACACAAAATTTGCACTCATGAACATTTTGTAAGTGCTGACTTGTATAAAGCAGGCCTGTTTCACCACCTTCAACTCTCTGACGCTCATGCACAACCATATTAGAGGTTTGAAACCAACACAGACAAGATGATTCATTATAGCACGAGATAACATTTTAAATTTGGCTTACTTTGGCTCATTTTCTTAAAGTCCTCCTCTCATTTCTGAATAATGATTTTTTTATGGTTTACAGGTCTGGTGAGTGAGGTGTGAAAAAACATCAGGGAAAGTCCCGTCGCTGCCGCCTCGCCCTGAGATGGCATCCAGTGGCTGATACTGTAAAGGTCATTCCATCAGCTGACAACGGGCTATGGTTATGATAAGCATCCAGTCAGGGCTCGCGCTGCTCTGATAGGCATCCAATCTGAACCCGAAAGCTTGTTGTTGCATTCCTCAGGCTGATCTGACACTATCATGAGGCCTGATGTCAGCTGGGACACAGAGCTGCTAAGCTATTTTAGGGTCTTTACAGATAAGAGAGAGGTTCAAACACAGCTGAGACGAACTGAAAGAAATCTGTCAATGCAGCACTCAAAACCGGGATGAGTTATTTTGCTTCTTATTTTCGGATCACATCTGTGTGAGATCAATTCAACTAAACCCTGAACAGTGAGAGTTTAGTGTCTGTAAATAAATGGACAGATGACATGTAGGCTTGGAGATAAAAGTCACAGTCTGACCCGGTGAATAGGAGAGCAGACCAATTATGACATCAAACAATTACTTTGCTTCCTTAACCAATTATTGACCAGCGGGGGTGCAGGACAATAACAAAACCAGCTTAGAGACACACAAATGTCATTTCACAGGCTTATAGGTCAGGAGACCAGTTAATGTATGTAGCAATCAGTTGGATATTTACAGATCTGCCAGACACAAAGCAACACTGTCTTATTTGCCTGCTTACCTGATACATTTGACTTCTTTTGCTGACTAATAGGTCACAGCTCTTTTGGCTGAAAACTGCCCCCTCATGCTGCTCAAATCAATGAGCCAAATGACACCGAGCTTTATTTTAGCCCTCAGAGTGTGTACAACTGATCGATTTGGCCTCTGGGTTTAAAGTCAAGTCAGTGCTGAAGTGCCTTAAACTGGTATTCTTTCTATGGCCAGCAGGGGGGCACTCCTGCTTTAGGGCGTGGCTGCTTTGTGTTACCATATTCATGTACTGGGCTAAATCAGACCCTTGCTTGTCACATGTGGTTGTTAAAAGATGATGCTAGGTCCATCTTTTTTTTATATATCTGATAAAGCTGCATATACTGTATCAATTTAATGTGATATTTCCATGCAGACTGACCCATTTCACACTAGGGAGTCAATTGTTTCCATGTTTGAGGTCAACATTTCTGATTACTGCATGCTTTATTGTCATGTTGGCCTAAAATTTGTCTAAAGCATGTGGAAATTTGACCAAAGGTTTGTGGAAACATTACAGTTATATGTCAGCACCAAGGACATTAATCTGGAGTATCTCTCCTCTTCTGGTTTTCAGGCTTTTGTATTGTAGGGTGCATGTATTAATGCACATTCAGTTGGACAGTAAAGCCTGGCTTACAGTTGAGGTTTCAACTGATCCCCGAGGTGTTAAATGGGGTTAGGTTTTTCCACATCAAGCTTGGAACTATATCTTTATGGACCTCCTTCTGCACATGGTCACAGGCCCCTCCTCAAATGTCTACTTTTGTGTATTGTATAATGTGTGTTTGTCAGATGCCTCCTGAGTCTCCCCGTCAGGTGCATGTGCTCTCTGCACTGGTGGTGGCTGCACCTTTTACAGACCTCCAAAGTCTGAATACTACTGGGTTGGATTTGGGTTAAAACACACCGTCCACAGCAGTAACCCAGCTCATTGGCAAATGGTTTGGGATTAGGTTAAGCAGTGACAGATCCCACTCAGTAGTGCTAGAAAGCAGTGTCCCAGGGCACAGTTGTCAAAGGACACATGTGCATAAATGAGCTGAAATCTTCAGATAAAGTGTGTGACAAGGATCCTGGGGCAGGCCGGGAGGCATCCCTACCACTGCTCCACCACCCAGAGATTTTCCAGGAAACATACCTTCACAACAAAACTTTGCACCAGTGTTCCATTTCTGAAATGATTACCCTGTTTATTTAAAAAAAAAAAAAGTTTCAAAGAAGGAAGTATTTTTTGCTGGAGCAATTCCCACCAGCTGCATCACTGTGCAGAAGAAAGTGTTTAGCATCACTGCAGTTCAGCTGAGGGTACATGCAGATATCATTAATGTTTATATCCTGCTATGCTGTCACATGCATGAACCTCTCATTGTGCACACTTCCTTCTGCACAGTGATACTGTTGATGGTTGTAGTTCGGCAGAAAGAAAATATTTTTTACATGAAACGTCTCACAACAAGATTTGTGGATTTCTTTGAGTGATTCCAGCTGAATTTCTCCCAAACTGGGTACATCACACCCAAACAGATGTACAAAAAGCACTATGTTTACATTGGATTTTGATGGTGAGCTGTCCCTTTAAGAGCTAAAGACAATGCTCATATTGATCCTGTAAGCAGAACCAGGTTTAAGGGATTTGTTTGTCTGCCAGTGATTGATGCAGGACTTTGAAAACAGAACCAGCAGATCCTCCAGATTTGTATACGTTAATCATTTTGGTGTGCCATGAAAAAGAAAAAAATATACCCTTAAGCCCGTCTTTTGAGGGTATTTGTGGCTTGCTGTTTCTCTACCTGCTGCAGGTAACATCTGTCAGCTGAAGAACATGTCCCCTTCTGGCAGTCTGAGCTCAGACATTTTTAGCCTGGGTGGCCCCAGCAGGGCAACAGAGCCCTGGCCCTGATGTTTGACTTCCTACCTTCACCTCTCCCAAAGCTCCTTCCAGGTAAAAACTAATGGGCGACTCCACATCTGTGGCCCATTCACATTTTAATGAGCAGGAGAGCGAGGTGGAGAGAGCTGAGTATGAATGGACAAGAAGGAGACTTTAACTAGCTGCCTCTGCCATTAAGAGCCTGTGGGGCAATTATGTCAGCAAACACAATGACCTCAACACTAGCATAGAGTGTTACTACACACAACAGCCTTCACACAGCTTTATAACTGAGGGGTAAACAATTTTTCTTACATTGAGAAAACCTACTGAAAGTATATCTTGATATTTAACCTACTTTAAATGCTTTCATGACATTTAAGTTTTTGTATTTGCTTGTTTAAAGTGGTGTAGTCATGATATCTGCTCCCCAGGCTGCAGATATCCACAGACATGGTTTTCTGGGCTAAATGTAGTCATAGCTTTAAAAAGACATCCCCTTTCCATCCAGATTTGGTGGAGCAGTAAAAGATGAAATGCTCTCATCAGGCTTTTATAAAGACTTGAATTTAACCTCATTTGAACTATCCATCAATACCTTACTGATCAATTTTCTATTGATGAAGAGGTCTAAAAGGTGTCTAAATCTTCATAAAAGCTAAACTTGATTTAAATTTGGTTCAGAAATTAAAGTTTTGCAGACATATGCATGTCTCTTTATTTAATTTTTTTTATTTGATTTATTTTATTTGAGTAGTTTTACCATGTGGCAGTTTTTTTTAATATATAAAAAACATGTTTACGACATTTAAATAAATATAAGTGCAGGTTATGTTTCTCATGGGGTTTTGTCTCATTGTGTGCTGCATGGTAAACACTTTGTTTTGTTTTGTTTTTGTTTTTTTTTTAGCAAGTTTTTGCACAGTCAAAACTTATTGTTCCCACATGTTAGGGTGGCGTGGCGGTTAGCGCCCGCTGTGGCTCCACAGCTAGAAGGTTCTGGGTTTGACGTTTGCAGAGGTGTGGAGGAAGAAACGTGACTTTTCACTTTTCAGTCCAATCTAAACAAAGAGAGACGTCTTTTTTCTTAAACTGTTCAACTTTGATTTTTTTTCACTAAAGCTCAAAGTTGTCCTGTTTCAGAGTTTACTAGGAGGCTTTCAGTAAATGATTTATGTGGCCAAAAGGATAATGAAAATGATATATATGAAAATGATATATCTAAAGTAAATTAAAAACAAATCCAAATGGATGACAGTCAGATTATTAGTATAGGGAGGTGGAGAGAGAGTCTTTAACAATTACTGTACAAAAAATACAAACATAACAATTAAATGATTATTTAATTCATTATTAACAATTGTATACACATATAATGTGTAAACTGGCATAATGAAGTATAGTTCCTTAGTTTGAGACCTCTGGTAGAATTTAAAATAACAGTTTCTCAGACTGGGAAAATGTTCACGATAAGAAGAGTTCTCAGTGACAGAGCTGAGTGCTAGAAAACGAGAAAACTAAAATTATTTTAAGGAAATTAATTTGCTAATAAGATAAAGATAAATGAAACTTGAAAGAGAAACTATTTTAAAACTATTAACTATTCTAAAACTGAGCAGAACTGTTTGTAAGGGTGTATCAGAATTTATTTATTCGCCACATTTAAGCACAGCAGGAGCTGACCTCAGCGGCTTTCCCGTTTTGTTAGGTTTGCATTTTTATACATCAGACTTTTAGAGAAGCTGGTCCCTAAACCATCTCCACCTCAGGATTTCTCAGGGTCAATCCTTTATGCCGATGTTATGACTGTCAGCCTCGCTAAACCCTCTGGGGTCGTCTGACACAGAGCAGCCACCCTCTGTTAAATCTGCTGCTATGAAATCATTAGAGCCGGACCTGCTGGTGGTCCGCAAGACCAAAGTACAGGACCTGACTTGGTCTCTGCGTGTGGAGCGCGAGGTTTGGATTGATGCTTCCATAAAGAGCACAGTGGGAACCAACATGGATCCAAGTTGTATTTGACACATTTCTAGCAAGCTAAATGTGAAAATTGTAACAATGTAATTATCATCTAAAGTCTTACTTATATTAATCTTTTAATTAACATTTCAGTATCATTGTTATGTGCTCATCAAGTGTAAAATAGCATGCTTCAAAATACTTTTTGGCTTTTTAATACGATATAAATCATTTTGATTCATTTATTGGACACAAACTTTCTTTATTAAAAGAAACATTGACCATAGCTGAAAAATAGAGATTTCCTATCAGAAAGTGTTATGAGCTGAATGATTTCTGTTTTGTAAAAGCCTGAGATTCATAATTTGAAAAAGTGTCCACATGATAAACAAACAAACAAAAAAAGGGGGGGTAAAAGGTTTATTACTGAAAGTGTTGGCGTTTATGTCGGTTTACGTCCCTTCAGCTCATCACCGTCACCTCTCTGCTCCACATTCCAGCCGTCCTGCTCTTATCTTTATTGGCTGAGGACGGGCAGAATTGCAGCAGTTAGAGGACAGTTTCTGGAGCTTTGAGACGCAAATGACCAGAGAGCAGACGTTCGTGGAGACGACAATCACTTATCAACAGATAGATGACAGAATAAAATGTATGCGAGGAGAGGTGAGCAGCTTCAAACGTGGAGAATTTCCTTTTTGCTCAGATAATGAAACGGACAAGAAAATGAGACCAAGCTGAAAAAAAAAAAAAAAGCACATGTGGAGTGTTGTGCAGTAAAAGTAAATGGTCTGGTAAAGCTCCCAAATGACAAACAATAAAATGTATTTAACATGAGTTTCTACTCCAGAGGAGGCTGCATGGGGTATAATTATAAGCACAGCAAATAAAAATGAATCAAAAGAAATGTTTTTGTTATATATATCCCAGATCACACTAAACTAAAACTTCTATAACCAAAATAATTATTCCTGATGAGCATGCAAAGAAGCCACAGACATCAGTGATACTGTAACTTGCAGCTACATCATGTTTGTTTTACAAAGTCAGGGCACACAACACAGATGGCTAAGCTAAGTGTTTAATGTGAGTCATATGAATGACATCACCACCAGTGAGATCATATTTCAGGGAGAGAAAAGTGGAAGTAAAAACACCCATGAAAATTTCATTGTTCACTGCGTTATTATAAGAGTGGCAGATGTGTGAGAGCTTCTGCTTTACCGACACCAGAGGAGAGAGACTCCTGGTTGTCTCTGAGGGTGTCTGATTTATACATAACTGATTTATACAATTTTTTTTGGGTCAAGATGCCTGATATTGGCCCTGTTGACTAATATGAGCAAATAGGAGGACATGTGCAAATGTTGTGGTGATGTTTATCTAATATTGTAATTGATAGTTATATTTTAAAAAGCTCTCTTTGTTTTCCTGACACAAAGGGACATATACGCATAAAAAATAAAAAATAGAAACTATATTATTAGCCAAATTGTACTTTTAAGTATCAGCACTGACTCAGTTTTGTAACTGGTGCATCCCTTCAAAAAGTTATAGAACATAAATTTAAAAGAAATAAACACAAAATGTTTTCCTCCTGCAAATGTGTATAAATTGCACCCACAACCAGATGGATGGATGGATGGATGGATGCATGGCAAAAGACAAAAAGCTAAATAATGACAGGACAGAGATCACGTTCAGCTGCTGCTGCTGCTGTATTTATTCTGCTTAATCATATTTTCTCACTAAAGTCATGCAAACAAATCTTGAAATGCAAAGATATGACACACAGATGTTTGGGAAATTTACACAAAGTCACAGTGTCGTGTCTCAGTCTACAAGATAATGCCATCTTGTATACTGAGACACAACACGTCCCATTAAAACACCTCTTTTTCTGGACTTTTTTGGACTCTCACATTCAGTCCACAATTTAATTTTTAATGCCCATGTAAGAATTCGCATGTACTGTATTAAGATGGAGGCGAAGAAATCTCAGAGACAGAAATCTTCAGACCTGGAATCATAAAAACAAAACTCTCATTGCATGCAAGGGTAACAGATAAAATAATAATGATAATAATAATGACTAAATAATTTATGTGTAATTTGAGCGAAGTATGCCTGTAAGCCGGGAAACTACAAAGTAAACTGTAGTGAGAATATGTGAGATTTACAGAATTTAACAAGCAGTAACACTCAAATTGATTTCTGAGACCAGATTTAAATTGGAAACGAGCATTTGATCAGAATGAGCAGAATTTCTGTTGTTCTAAACAGATCTGACCTCAGCGTGACCTCGCGTGTAACAGCACAGGAGAGAATAATCATACACTTACTATTAATTGACATTTTTAACCTCTTTTGCTCCTCTTTAACACTGCACATAGTGGACACTGGAATTCCTTCTCCCATCGGGCACTGGGCCTCTCAGGAACTCCATGACCCTGCGGCATGATCTACTTTGCCCACATTTCCCAGAATGAGAAGGAGCCGCCATGTCTAATTGTACCCAATGGGTTTAATTAGCTTTGCGTGCTGGCCTCAACATACACCAGAGGTGGATATATGTATATACTGTAAGAGCCTCTGTATGATAAACACTTGGAGCGGAGCGTGCTCTGCTTCATTTTCTGTGCTGAGCGTGCTCGGCTTTGAATCGGGGGAATATTTGTTTGGAAATGTGGAGTTGAGGGTAAGCAATCTGAAGAGGAGGGAAGCAGTGTCTATTGAAAAATCTACATGATGACACAAACAATTATGAGGAGAATTCATAACAGGGCCAAGATGGCTCCTTATGACCTATTTTGGATGTTTCTCCTGGCAAAGCAGCAACAGAGGAGAGAGAGAGAAAGCGAGAGAGATGACTGAAGTCTATTGGGGCTGAAAGCAAAATATGAAGAGACTATTACCGCTGCTCAGGTCTTTCAGCACCTCTAGTGATAGCAGGGAAAGAAAAAAAAAGAGAGATCAAAAAGAGGGAAGGTTCTGGTTAAACATTTGAGAGAAAGAATGGAGGCAAAAGGAGAATAAGAAGTGGAGAAAGTGATACAGAGAGAGATGAAGAAAACGAGTAAGAGGGCGTGTGGGTGTATGACCAGTGTTGTATTTCATCTCTGTGTAGTGGACGTCTTAATCAACAGTGTCAGGTTTTCTTTTTGGAGGTTGCATGGTGTTTTTCACGCTGACAGCGGAGGCAACATGCAAGTAGCAAACAGGACAGAGAGGAGGCTCATAAGCAGCACCAGCTTTGCAGACAAATATGCCAAATGTAATATCATTGTTTCATGCAGTTATTTGTTGAATTGTGCAAAAGCGGGAAAATAAGGTTTGACTGTGGAGGCAGAAGATTTGTGTTGACTTGCAGACTAATTGCATATCTGAATTTACAGTTTAACGGTGGGTCTAAAAAAACAAACAAAAACAAAAACACATTAAAATTTTTTTTTAGACCAAAGGGAAAAGACAGAGTCCAGTAAGTTCAGGAAAAATTAAATAATTACTGTTCACATCTCTTTTTCAGTTCATAGAGGACTTTCTTTAATTTAAGGATAACCTGCAAAAAAAAGAAAAAAATGACCCCCCGCCCCCCATCCTCCTCTTGCCTTTGAACAAATGTAATAGTTTGTCTATATATCTGACACAAAGATAACTGAAAATGGATTTTAGAAAAGAAACAGCTGCACAATTTATCACACTTGTAAAAAAAAACAAACAAAACAATACTGTACACATAAATAATGTGTCTCATCCATGTCTCATTATTATCAAACCTTTGTTTAGGTGAAAGCTAAGATGAATTTTGGATGCAGAGGTGTAACTGCTGTTTCTGCTGTTCTAACGCATTAATGTTCTAATGCATTAAATTCCCCTTACGGAATTAGTCCTATATTATAATACCAGTAACTCTGCATGCTATTGCTCATAATTTGCTGTATTACAGAACTAAACATCCACTCTGAACAGAATAGCAGTCCTCAGAGGCCAGGGTGATGACATTAATAGTAAGTAGTTTATTATCTAAATTTCAGGTCTTATCAGCACACAAAAATACATTGATGATACATTCAGTAAATCTCTGTTAGAAAATAATTCATATAAACATGCATTTCTTCATTAATTTGTTGTCTTCATTTGAAATGCTATTTTATTCATTTTGCTTATTTTTATGGAACTTTTTTCTTTCTACTGTTCCTGTTATTCGGTCGAATTCTCTTCGCACATGCTTTCAGTTTTTCTTCATTAAAGCATTTTATTTTGAAAAGAGGCCGCATGCCCCCATAATAAAAAGCTCAATAGAATAACTGCGGTCCTGCAGGATGGTGTATCAAAGTATAAAAGTTAGAGTGGCCATGATGAAGAATGACTCCCTTAAGAGCGTCAAATAAATGAGCAGCAAATTTTAGCGCTGTGGCTTTTCCAGGTGGTGTGAGCCCCTTTGGTATTTTAAAATGCAGCAATTATACGTTTGGACGGTGCAAAATCAATCATAACCTTTTTTTTTTTTTTTTGGTCATATAAATGCAGTGGACTTAAAAGTATCAGTGTGACTGTACACACATATATATATATCTCCACAAATTTGAATGAAGAATAAAAGTATATTGTAGGAATGTGAATGAAAACAAGAGGAAATACCGCAAAGCATTGTGCGCATGCATAGGAATATTTCCGTGCAGAGTTGCGTGCATTCATGTGAAGTAAGGAACATAAAGTTGTGAGTGATGATTATTTATTGTAACGCAGGTTGCTCGGTGAAATATGCTGCAAACTCCTGAGCTGTAAACAGTGAGCAGGCCAGGAGAGCTTTTATGGAATACTTGTACTCGTCCTGCAGGAGGGTGACACCCCCTGATTTATAGCTGTATTTAGATAAGACGCCGCCGTAAATGGTTTCTAAATAGCGTCAAGGTCATGTAATGTAATGGGATAATGTTTTTAGGCGATGGCGATAAGATGATGTGTTTAGTGTGTGAGGAGCTGCGCGAGGAAGAAAAAAAAAGAAAAGAAAAGAAAGAAATGATAAAGCCGGTGCAGGCCTTCTCCTTGAGGTATGACGAGCTGACTTTGTGTGTGCCAAAAGCACCAAAAAATTCTCATTGCTCTCTGACATACACGTCATGTTATTACTGGAAAATTAGACGTGGATAAAATCTCGTCAGGCCTTTTTCACTCTGATAAAATTGTTTTAAATTTTGACGTGACACACAAAAAAACGGCCATTACGCCTTAAAGATTTTTTTTTTTAAATCCAAGATAATCATTAAAGAAGGTTCTGGAAAAGAAAAGTAATTCCATATTTTCGATGAAGGCGTGCGCAGGCTAAACGCGCTGAAGGATGAAAAAGCGTCTATGTGCATTTTTTTTTTGAGTGTTTATCAAAATGTTTAGCAACAAAATAAAGTTTGTTATGTTCATATTATTTAAGATTATTATTTGAAAAAAATCGAATTGTCTACATTTCTGAGTTGGTAAATATTTTTTCTCTTTAAAATTTATGTGCGCCTTAAAAAAAATCCTTATTCACATATTTTATATTGAAATCTCTGCATCTATATAGTCCAACCTAGAATTATTAATACAAATATAAATACAGAGAATTATTTCTGCCATTGATTTGCAGCAGCACTATATTAAGTATATATGCCTTTAGAGATGGTGCGTTAAGTCAGTGCGTAAAAGCTTTCCAAAAGTAAAACGAGACTTTCAAACCGACAAAAAGAGATTTACAAAGTTATTTCTCCTGCACAGCCAGCAAACAGATTCAACAAGCCGATATTTGCTCCTTGTGTAGGGTCTTGAAATTATTGTGCATGTTTTTAGAAGCCTTTGGAAGACTCTCCTCCCATTCTGGGCGCTCCCCTCCATTGGCTGCCTCCTTTCCACGCGGATACCCAAGTCATATAAACCTGGGGCCTCACACCTTCACCAGGGTCAAATTTCCTGGGCAAATCAGAGCTGCCTCGTCGGGAAACGATTTCAAGGAGGAAACGCAAGTGGAGCTCTGCACATCGTCCAGATTTCTTCGGTGGAATTAAAAACGTTTTTACGTTTCGCGTGGGCTGAAGTCGCTTTCAGAATGAATACGATGTGAAAAATCGGTGGCTGGTTTGGTTTGACTCGTTAATAAATCAAGAGGAAGACATATTTAAATCTTGAATGATTTCTTTTGGCTGTAGATCCCCGAGCAAAGATCGTTTTGGGGCTGCAGCAGAGAGAGGCCGAAGGAAAACACGGCAACGACCATATTTGCTAACCCGCTCAGCATGAACCTCATCGGTGGCTACCAGCATCACCACCACCTGATGCACGAACCCTTCCCCTTCGTCCAGCGGTGTCACCAGGATGCGCCGTACTTCCAGAGCTGGGTGGTAAACCACGGCGAAGTGCCCCCTGATTTCCAGATTCAGGCGCCGTACCCGGCCGCGGAGCTGGGAGCGCCAGGAGCGACGCACGATGCCCGGCTGGAGGGGCTCCAGGCCGGGATGGGGAAGAGGAGAGCGTCGGGGCCGAAGAAGGAACGCCGGAGGACGGAAAGCATCAACACAGCTTTCGCCGAGCTGAGGGAGTGCATCCCTAACGTGCCGGCTGACACAAAACTGTCAAAAATTAAAACTTTACGCCTGGCGACCAGTTACATCGCGTATCTGATGGACGTCCTGGCCAAAGACTCCGGGGAGACGGAGGGCTTTAAGGCCGAAATTAAGAAATTTGAAAACCGGGATTTGAAAAGAAAACGGGAGCTGGTAAGTTACGATTGCTGGAGTGAAGTGCCAAACCAAAATGACTCCAACCCAAAACAGGTTACATTTTTCTGTGATTCAGTAACATATTAGTCAGTGTAAAAACAGCTGGAGGCCAGAAAATTGGACTGAACAATTCAGTGTGGTTTATCAGATTGCAGTAACATTAAAGTTTAGTTTTTTAAATTATATCCATTTATTTCCCCATTTTCCCTTAAATTGATATCTAAGTAAAATATCGCAAGGCCAAATGATATTTTCAAACAATATATTAATAAAAATAAAGTTTTCTACTGTAAACCTTTGTGATTTATTAATTATATTGAATGCATAATGTTTGTTAACAGTTATTATTGGCCGATTTAGACTCAAATATTTGAGCTTCAATATGCACACGCTTAAAATATTGACTATAATAACCAGAAACAGTTATATTTATCAAGTTTTTAAATTATTTATTCATTAACTAGCTCGTAATAATAGCCGAAGAAAAGTAAATGTCCTTTGCTTATTAAATATACCATAAAATTATATTTTAGTCAAATAATAAAGTTAGTATCGTTTATATGAAGTTAAAACATTGCTAGTTAATAAGGGGTACGTAATACGTCTTACAGACTTTTAGGTATTTGGTTACGTTTAATGTTCTAGCCAGGAACTGACTTACTTTCACTTAGTGAGATTCTGTGATGTCACAGCCCTGAACGCATCACTAAACCCTCCAAATTCTCTTCAGATTACATAATGAGGAAAAACTTAGTAGATTAATAAGTGGTGCGCAGATATCACAGGAAATGGCGCAAGAAGCTAAAATAAAACGAGCAAAGTGACCCTGAGCGCTCTCTCTCCCGCTGATTATGTTGTGGTGTTTTGGTTCCCCTCCTCATCCTCATCCTCCTCCTCCTCCTCCTCCCACAGACTGACGACCTGCAGGAGTCTTTAGGATCCGAGAAGAAGGTGAAGGGCCGGACCGGGTGGCCGCAGCAGGTCTGGGCCCTGGAGCTCAACCAGTGACCTCCATTTCTCCATCCAAAAATAAATACATAAAATAAAGTAAACCTCCGCAGAGACTCTGGACACAAATCAGATTTAAAGTAAAAGAAACCACTGACTGAAACAGAGCACACCGCTGTGGACGTAAAGGCGCTGCGCAAAGAAAGAAAGAAACCGAATGGACAACACGGGGATAAAAGGTGGAGGCACGGTGGAGAACAGACATCTTCTTTTCTCCTGGTGTGGTTTCTAAGCCGACTCACAAATCTGACTGTAGGTGTTTGATATTTGTGGTATTTCTGCTTTCTTTATGTTTTCCAACCCTGCGGACCAGATGTTGCGATGGAGGGTGTCAAAAACACATCTGTCTCCCTTTTAAATCTGCGTTTATCGGACGCTGTCTTCTCATTTTAAGCAAATGGAGCATAAAATGAATAAATTATAAGAAAAAGGAGAAATGAAGCCATTTAAATTTAAATATGTTTATTTTAACTTCGAGCTGCATCAGAATCTTTTTTTTTTATCGCGTTTCTGGTGCGATTTACCATTTTTGTTTTCAGATCAGAGAAACAGGAGTTGATTTCTCGGTGTTTGTAATTTATAGATTTTTGTACAACCAGGAGGTAATCATAACTTTCAGTTCTGTGCGTGTTGGCGTGTTAGTCGTCACTTTTTCTTTTCTTTGAATTGTTTTTTTAAATTTAATTACTTACCCTGAACTTACTGTACTCACTTTCATTAATGTAAACCAAAAACGTGTACAAAACAAGAACAGGGAATAATTACATCAAAATAAAATTAAAATGTGATATTATCTTTTAAATCAGGGATAGAGTAAGTTCTGACAAATTCAGATGTTTTGCAGATGTTTGGATTTTAACATGCTGGCCTCTCTTTAACATGGGGAGTAAAGTTAAACTAAAGTGGCGCCGGAAGAAACACATTTTTAAAGGGGAAACGCGTTTCTGTTGTCACTGTTTCGCCCCGCTGTAATTTTTTATTTTCAGGCATTTTCGTCCCCTCCACGTTTTCCCAGCTCGCTCCTCTTCCAGCAGACCCTCCCGTGTGCGTGAACTCTCCACGCTGTTTTTTTTTTCTTGTCAGAATCGTGTTGAATTTGTTGAATCTACCTCAAATACTCTACATGATATCATTTTTCCGCTGGGAGAAGACACCGACTGTTCAGTTAACGCAACTTTATTCAATCCGTCTTGTAACGCGAAAAACCCAAAGGGATAAACGTTTATTATTGTGCGCAGTGGTGATGGAAATGTGCATTAGATGTGAAGTTATATATAAATGTATATATATAGTTCCGTAAATAAATGAATTATTTTAAGACAGTAGCTGTGTGTGGTGAAAGTGTTTTTTTTTTTTTAAACCCCTCTTGTCTAAAAGTTATCGACTGACAATTATGGCAGAGTCAGTTATTATTATCCATTTCTTCCGCTTATTCAGTTCAGGGTCGCGGGGGTGCTGGAGCCTATCCCGAGAGGCAGGGTACACCCCGGACAGGTCACCAGCCTGTCGCAGGGATAACACAGAGAGACAGACAACGTTTTGCACTCACATTCACACAATTCAGAATCACTAATTAACCTAAGCCCACTAACAGCATGTCTTTGGACATGCTGTTAGTGGGCTTGGGTGTGGAGGCAACTGGAGCACCGGAGAGAATCCACGCAGACACGGGGAGAGCATGCACACTCCACACAGGAAGGCCCCGGCCAGATGGTGGAGTTCAACCCAAGACCTTCTTACTGTGAGGCAACAGTGCTAACCACTGCTATTTATTAATTATTATTATTATTATTATTATTATTAGTAGTAGTAGTAGTAGTAGCAGTAATGCTGTATTTTTAGCCATGCAGATGTGACCATTTCTTGGTCCCAAGTAAAAAAGTGATAAAGTTAAGAAAAATACAATTAATTAATCAATAATAATCAAATCTGCATAGATGATTATTTTTTTTATTCAACGGGAAAAAGTATTTTTTTTAAATTGAATATTTTTCATTATTTTCTGATAACTTTCTTTAAATCTAGAGATAGTTTTTTTCTTTCAAAATTAAATGTTATTAAAGGATTCATAATTTCTCAGGTGTTGCCATCTCTCAGATCATTCATAGTAGTTATTATGCCACATACATCAACATGTTCCATTTGTTTTTTTTTGGCATATTTTAAATCTACATATAATTTTAAATAATATAAAAAGGAACTTGCGACGCCTTATCATGTAAGCCAAAGGCTGTTCAAGAAACGGATTACTTTGAAAATGAAACTGTCCTGCTGTTAAATAACTGCCACAGGGTGACAGTCTGCTGCTCTCCACATTTTTCATCATATGAGTTACTCAGTATTTTAAAAATATTATTACAAAGTCTTGAAAAAGTATAGCGTGAAATAAGTTTTGTTTCCAAATGTAAAAAAGTGGCATCAATGGACTGCTGTCCTATTGCAGGAGCTACGGCGACACCTTGTGGTCAGTGAATGTCATTGTAAAATACAGCACGAAGAAACTGCAACTTTTAATCAAGTAAACGTTTTTCTTCTTTCATAATTGTAGCTGTTAAAAATAAAAACATATTGTGTGTATGTGTGTGTGTGTGTGTGTGTGTGTGGGCGGGCGGGCGGGCGGGCAAGAGAACAATCTGTGCAGTGTATTTGATCAAAAATTAATACAGTGCCAGAATCTGTCACAGAAATCATTGACTATAATTTTCAGGGTCATATGGAGCCCTGTGCTCTCATGCAGAGGACACTGCTTGAAAACTGGAGCTGCACCAGTTTAAACATCATAATCCTACTGAAGTCATAGTACTTTAGCATCAAAGTATATTTACATTACCCCAAGCAATAGTACTTAGTATACAGGATCATACAGTATTGAATCAATAATAGGTATATCACTTTGATTAAAATAATCTCCAGCTGCAGCATTACTTCTATATCACTAGAAACCTTCACCTATAGTAATACAGTCCAAGTTATTTATAGAGTTCTATTTTATTTATGGAAAACAATGACAATCTTTAAAATAAGTGGTCTGGAGTATAAATTTAAATATAAAATATTTAAAAGTACAAGTGTATTAAAAATGTACTTAAGTAAATGTTATGTCACACCACTGGTTCTATCCATGCTGTGATCAAATTGCTCTGGGCATTGTATGATTAGTTTGGTGGGAAGGCTCTCTGGTCACACCCCTGACATATTAAAGATCTGTAAATGAGCAGATGAGGCTTTTCCTTCTTCCTGTACAATACATTTATTTATATTAATAGAAGCAACAAGCAGTCATACTTAAATATGTTTCTTTTTTCCCCCTAATACAACAATTAGATTAACATGACATGACCTACATGTTAATAAAGATGGATGTTCCCTACGTGACACTAACAAACCTACAAGCAAAATTTCAAATGTGACACTTGGGTGGGGGGGTGGGGTGGCGTACAATCCATGCTACCATCAAAAAAAAAGAAAAGAAAAATTAAAATTAAAAAGAAAAAAAAAGGATGTGTCTGTAAAACAGAAAAGTTGTCCATCACCTGGAGGCTGCAGCAGTGCTTTAAAAATTTAAATAAACTTGCAGGTTGTCAGCAGCGCATTTGATTCGTCACATTAAGTGTTTCTGAACACATCGACAGGTGGTTAACGGCGGCTACCAACCCAACAACTCCCAGTCATTTCCCATCACTTCCTGCAGCTTAAAAAAATAAAAATAAATAGACTAAAATTAAAACAAAATTCTTTTCTTTGCTTAAAATGTGATTTGCTGCCAAAATAAAGCATGCTGGACTGAAGCAGCAGGATTACCACAATAAAAATGGTAAATCTTTAAAAATCTAAATTTCACCTGCTGATACAAAAGCATAAATCATAAACAACCAGACAACTTGAACAACTTGCAGAATTAAGGCTGAACTAAAGCTTACTTAAACTTTAACTGGTTTAAAGGAAAAAAAAAAAAAAAAATCAGTATGTGTATGTTCACAGGTACAAAAAAACAAGAGAAGAGTGAGTCACAATGTATCACATCCTTTAAAGACTAAACATCAGTACGAGGCTCTTTTTTTAATGTCTTACACATTATTTATAATCATCTTTACTGTTTGACGCTTTTAAAGACTGAACCTGACCCTGAATATTCTTGATGTGACTTCAGTTCAAGGTGGCATTTCTTTTTCCAACAGTCGTTTATGATGGAAGAAGGTAAATAAAAATAAAAAAATCCCACTTGTCATAGCATCATCATTCAGCTCCATCTCGCTGTCCTGTTTGGCACAAGTGTTCCTCACTGTGAAAATGTTAACAGTCAACTTGGCAAAGAAAACCAAAATTACCAAAAGATCTCTGTTTGACTCTTAAGGCAGCTGTATTTGGACACTGCATTCAGCTAAGTTGCTCGAGTCGGACGCTGTTCCTTTGTACATATAGACAGTTGTAGACTGTAGACGTACAGTATGACGACACACACCTCTGCAGAGTGAGTCCTGGTAATTAGCAGTCTTCATGGTCCTGGCTTTCATAAAAGAGGGAATACCTTAGAGCGGGTCGAGTCAGAGGGGAGAGACTGCATTACTGTGAAGACAGCCAAGTAAGCCAAAATGAACTCATCCCACCCTGGATTTCTGTTTAGCCTCCCACAGCTACAGTTGTTGTGGTTGTAGCTGCTGCTGTGACTGCCTGAGGGGAAGTTTAGTCCAGAGGTTTGCCACCGTCCCCTTTCTGATCCAAGCGGCTCTTGCTGCTCTTCACCATGTAAATAAAGTAGGTCAGCGTCTCCTTCTCGTTCACTGGGATATTCCGGAAGTGACGGCTCACCGTCTGCAGAAGGGAAGAAAGAGGGGAGAGGTTAAAAGACAAGCTAAACTATAAATCTTTCAACGACAGTATTTTTTTTTCAGGCTGTGTCAGATGTCCAGGGCACCATTTCCTAAATGGAGAAGTGTGAGAATGGATGCACGTAAGTGCTGAATTTTTCCTCCATATCATTCATGAATTGAGTCCACAGTGCTACTAGCAATAGCCAGCAATAGCCAGGGGGGACCTGGGCTAGAACCCTGTACTTAATGACGCACAGGTTCGCTCTCAGGTTACCTACAACCCTTCTTTAAAAAGAAAATGGTTTGTGCCTCTAACCCATTCTTGATCATTCATTTACATGGAGGGCCAAGTGCTGCATCAACTGCCACAAATGCAAAGGGAGTTTGACTCAGAGCTCAGGGAAAAGAAATCTGGAAACTTTGAGGGAAAACAACACTATGCTGCAAAGCTGACTCCACTCTGTTTATAATTGCTGGCAGAAATCTCCTCCAGTGTCTTCACTGAAAGCAGCCATCATCAAAAGAAGCATTTAACTGAGCCTAAAAAAAAAATAAATAAAAATAGCTGTTTGTTTGAGCCTTCTTTCATAAAGCCAAACATCCTCCCTGCAGCCTCTCACATTGCTCTAGTTCTCCTGAGCGGGGCTGAATACAGGACAGCTGTAACTGGTTGTGGGGCTGTTGACTGGTGCTTTATTAATGATGTGGGAGGCTCGTTAATAGGAAGGTTTGAACCTGACTAAAAGCCTGGGGAAACATCTAACTTGTAGCCCAGTTTTATTTCATTCATTCCCACTGTTAGCTCAACACCACATCTGACCCCGCCTGACCCCACCTCAGGCTGACTGGGAGCACTACGCACAGAAGGTATTTGTAAGGATGAGGGCAGAGCCGGCTGCATCAAGTCCACCTGTTGATTTGGGAAATTAGTCTAACAATCTCTGAGCCATTACTGCTGAATGGGACCTGCAACACTTCCTATATCACGGCACACACTAATGAGAGCAGCTCAGTGACTGTCAATATTCCCAAAGAAATCTTCAAAGAGCAACTTGCAGGCTGAATATGGGACTGAAATGTTTCCTTGAAAGTGTAATGCTGGATTTTAATATGATTTTAATGAAAGAAGAAAAACAAGTATGATGTACTGGATTAAAAACCCAAATCCACTTGCACATTAAGCTCACTGATGATATCACTCCTGTCCCCCACCCCCCAATAATCTGAACAAAATCACTGATTAAATAACGCCTTAAAGGACATGGATCACTTCTGCAGTCACGTGATTTGCCTTTGTGCTGTTACCTCTGCCAGCTGGGCCTTGTTGAGGCCGGGCCTGGTCTGCAGCTTGTAGTGTCGCTTGTAGCGTCTCAGTGTGTTGACCTGCAGCTGGAAAAGGTCCACCTGAAACCACCAAGAGAAGCAGGCACTCAGTGAGCCAGTTCAAAGTGATGAGGATTTTTTTTTTTTTTTAATCCTGCCTTCATCTTTCCATGATTTATGTAAGACTACCAGTGGCTTCTGCCTCTTTTTCAGCTTTTAAAGGACCTGAAATTTTAATGATGCCCATTGAGAAAGTGGGTCAATACTGCAATAAAATACATGAAAACAACTAGAGACAGAACTGATGTATATGTATATGAAAAACATCCACTTCAGGGTTTCAAGGCATTTAAATGCATCATTAATGGCCACTAGGAATGCTGTTGTTGACCATAATGAGAGGGGACCCTTATTAAAGAAACAATTAATCATCCACAGCAAACTCTTTAACAGTGCAAACCCTATAGTACACGTTAACAAACGGCATGCTGGGTACTAGCAGCCAGTCAGGTAGAACAACAGGACAAATCCTCAAGGTATGCAAAGCAACAGCTGAAGAGAAGTGATGTGGATCAATAAAACTGTGATCCAAGTTTTTATATATATACCAGTTAAGACGGTTAAAAAGAGCAGATCCAACAACTCCTGATGCAGATGCCACAAAGTCAGTAAAGAAAGTGAAACTAAAATTCTCTGGCTGCTATTGTAACACAATCATGCAAAGCATTTGTCAAAATTCACCACGCACTGCTTAAAGAAACGACACCTGCTAACTTTTTACATACGCGGTAGGTGGAGAATGTCAAAAATCAAGAAAACTTGAATATTTGGACAATAGAGCTCAGCCATACAGAAGCATCAGGAGTAACGTTTCAGTCCACATTACCTCAGGCACCTCCACATCATGATCTGGGGATTCTCCTCCATCATCGCTGGTCTTCCTCTTTCTCTTGTTGCGGACACTCTGGATGAAATTCTTGTGAAAGTCACAGATGTAGAGATGTCGCACCTGTAAAAAGAAAAAATTAAACAAGTGGAAACCTTCTGGTTCTCACGGTCTCACGAGCCATTTTCAGATCGTTTATTACAGGTCTCAAAATGCTACTTAAGCTTTGCTCTAATATCAACCAAAACAGCACTTCTCTGTTTGCCATCTAACTCCAAGCCTCTTGTTTGTTTGTGGTATCTTAACACAAGCAGCCATGCAGCAACCTATTCAAAATGCGAGACTCAAAACAGGAAGTGTCAGACGCACAGCAGATGACAATGCTGGTATATAAACCTGCCAAAAGGATTGCTATGTGATTGTGGTAATTTAGGTAAAGACAAGCACACCATATGAGTATAATATAATTATTCATAGCCTCAAACCAAAGGTGTTTTTTTGTTTTTGGCATTGTTGCTTGCGTTCTGAGACCTGTGTACTCAGATAAATTTATTTATATAAATATTGTGGAGTGTTGCATACTTAAAATAAAGATTACAGATTACTGGACTAAATCAGCACCTACTGCAGTCCTGTAAATTAGTTGGTCATTTACTGACTGTTTAAACCAGTGTTTCTCAAACTGTGGGAATGCCCCACTAATGGGCAACAGAAATGCTGCAGGTGGGGTGGAGATGACTAAAGGAAAAAACATACAGAAACTAAGTTTGTCATTATTTATTCATTTAGTAAATGAAATTCAGCTTTGATTCCGACTCACCGTTTCTGTTTATAACTGAGAAAAAAAGATTTCATTTTTCCCACCTTCTAAAGTGGGGCACACGCAAAATTTTGTTCACATTTGTCTGCAACTTTTGAAATGTGCCAATCTGCTGATTTTCTGTTTTGTCACTCAGTAAAGTGACCTTTTCTCAGTTTGAAAATGTCACTCTGGGCGATAAACTGCCTGACATAGGAAACAAAACCGGTATCCAGAAATACCTGGCAGACTGTCAGGCCTGATAACATTACGTTTCAGCGCTACATCTTACTTCAAAAACTAAATTACCAAGCTAGGACCCTTGGGGCCCTCTGGGGATGGGGACAGCTGCTCTGTTAGGCCGTGAAGTCCTCCTCTTATAATGTCTGCTCACTCCAAATAAACTGCTGCCTGACCCCAGATACTACGTGACTTTATCATAACTGGCAGGAATAATAAATTAAAATGTGAGAACAAAACTTCTTACTATGTCTCTGTTTCATTTGTGAGAGACACTTGTGGTTCAACAAGTGTCTCTCACAAAGCACACACAGAGCACGTGATCACTGCTGGCAAAGACAGCTGTAGCAAATGTGTATCGGCCAGCGGGTGTCATTAAAAACTGCCACAAAAGCAGCCAAATCGCTGCAAATATCTTCAGTAGATCTCGAGGCGCTGTGGGGTTCAACTATAATCACGGTCGAAATACGACAAAACGCATTAAACAACCGGCATTATAACCGGGACGGTTACTATAACCGGACTGACATTAAGCAACTCGTTAAGCTTCCCTGGCAACAGCCATTTTACGAGGAACGGCGGGGGCGTGTTGGAGAAAACTGTTGCGACGACAGAAAGCTCCGAGTTAGGACAGTTCTGTCCTACACGACGCCCTGGTAACAAGCACAGCCTCACAGTTAAACTTAACAGCAGTGGGGTCTGCTGCCAGGACCTCCGCAGTCCGCTACTTTTAACTCCAGCAGGCCTGGTCCGGAAAGCTCCAACTCCTCCTCCGTATTCACAATAACTGACGCTAACCGGCTAACTAGCATTAGCTGACAGCTGCTCAGATTCCAACCAACTTTCAGCCATCACCCCACACTCTGATTTTTAAGGTTTAAAGACAGGATAACATGGTCGGTCTTACGCTTTTGTCGATGTCTAGTTTGAGCTTCTTCTGCGATATGCTCTTCTGGATTCTCTTGCTGAAGGAGGCGTTTCCAGCAGACCGGCCGCAGCGCTCTCCGTCCTCGATCAGGCAGCAGCTCTGGCCGTAAAACGGCGGAGCAGGCGGTCCGTCGTGGCTATCTTCCTCTGTGCTGAATCCATTCATTCTGTACGACTGTGGCGGCGTGCGTGCTAAGCCCCAGCGATATGTTTGTTATATACAGAGTTTTTAAAAACAACAACAAAAACACGGCGTCAGGTGGGACACTAAGCCTCCTGTTCACCCGTTGCCCTTCTATGAAAATCTGGCAACGTTAGCTACCGCGCTACCTTGGGTAAGTGGCTACAACATGTACTAATAGCCCCTGACGTTTGATGCTGACTTACAACTTATTTCAAAACGCGACCCCCCTCTCAGGTTGAAAACATATTCGTGTATATCTGCGACAGACTGGCCCCGCCAAGTAGTCGCCGCTAACGCAGGTTAGCTCTTATGCTAGCGGTACAGCAAGGTGGATGAACTGCCGCTGATGCAGAAATTCCTTCGGTGAGATCTCCGCAGTGAGTTCCTGTAACCAACCGTTGCTTCTCTGTGTACGACAACAACCTATCTGTGAGTCTGTGCAATAAAGAGACTGCCGGCTACAGCATCTAAACCAACTTTGACGAAATTACAAATTTAACAGTGTACACCTCTAACGATCACGGCACTCTTTCAGAACAGATCCTACAATGGAACATGCTCCGTCTGTGGGGCGGAAGTTCCCATCCTAATCGCCAATTGGCCCATTTTATACAAAGGCGGGCTTAACGTGCAAAAATGAGATTCCCATTGGCTGTAACAGTCATCAATCTTATAGCCCATTTCTTCCTGTATCGTTCGGCGTCATATGTTTTCTACTATGAATCAGAGTTAAAGGTGGCGTTACCGCCAGTTAAAGGGGCTTTTGACGACACAGCACACTTTCGAAATCAGTTTTTGCTTCATAATGTGAAAGTTGTATCGATTTTTTTTAACAAGTCACCACTTCTATCACATGAAGTGCGCACCCAAAATTGACGAGAGAAACCCACATTCATGAAGTCTGACACTGAATCGTGTGCCTTGTTTAGATACAAAGGAGACAATGTTAACTAATTTGCATACCGTTAGTTACTCGGTTACCACGTCAAACCATCCTACATGTCAATATTAACGGACTACCTTGTAATCTTCGTGCTGCATGCTCCGCAAGGAACAGTTTGGTTACACGAAGACGTACAAAGCTGACACCACCACGGTGCAATCCCACCTTTGACCGCTGGGGGGAGACAAAAGCTCACAAATGAGTAAAAACCTGAGGAAGAACAGCTAATTTCTTCATATGTTGTGCATATGTTGAGTTGCACTATAGTTTTATTTCACTAGTTTGGTAACATCTTGAGCAGTGTAAGTCTGATTTAACCCTCAAACAACCATTTTAGTGACTAAAAATGTCGGGTTTATAATTTAATGGCTGTATTTGTGTTTATTATACTCAAAGGGCGAAAGGCAGGGTACACCCTGGACAGGTTGCTAATCTGTTGCAGGGCAATCAACCATTCACGCTCACATTTAGGGCTGCTTGATTATGAGAAAATCATAATTGTTATTTTGGTCAATATTGAAATCACGATTATTTAAAATGATTACTCATTGACTTTGTAAACACGCTGCATTTACTGCACTTAAAAAACAGTGAACACTTTGAAATCTAATTGCTAAATTTAAAATAAAATACAGAACATATAAATAAAATATAAATACAATATAAAAATATAATTTATAATATATTTCAATATAAATAAATACATTATAAATGAAACACAAATAATAAATAGACAAATAAATAGAAAGGTAATGACAGTTATCACGACTAATAATACTAGGAAGAAATTGGAACAAGTTATTTAGACCAAATAAATTTGCTCACATTTTAGTGACTGACACAACATACTGACAGATCCTGTACGTTGGTAGGGACTTGAGTCCAATCGGTTTCCGGGGGGCGGGGCAATCAGGGTCCGGTGAGGTGCAAATTGCACCCGTGGAGCGAATATTGGTAGGAACAGCTCCGGTTCGTCCCTTGCTAATCATACCCCGTGATTGATAGGGACATAACTAACTTTGATATTTCACGGGAGGTGCAGGTCGGATTACGGCGTCGATTTCCCGCTCGATAATTAACAGTAATTAACACAATACACCTGCACAAACGTAAGTGCCGGCAACGTCGCTGGACACTTAACGTAGGTTACGTTGTAGGCCGCAAAGACTCAAGGCTGCAGCATAAGTCAGGGCTAAGAGCATAATAATGTGACAAAATCATTTTAATAATAATAGTTTTTTGTCAATTACACTGTTTTTGTGATCGTTTGGAACCGAAATTGAAATCCAATTTCGATTAATTGAACAGCCCTACTCACATTCACACCTATTTAGAATCACCAGTTAATCTAACCCAGTGGGCCTAACCCCATGCATGTTTTGGACTGTAGAAAGAAGCTGGGGTGATTGGTGGGAACTCACATAAGGACAGCAAAGGCCTCGGCTGACTAGTGGATTCCAGCCCAGGACTTTCTTGCTGTGAGGCAACAGTGCTAACCACAGCTCCACCATACTGCCAAGTTTTATTTGTTTGTTTTATCTGTGACAGATATTTTGAAAATATATATTCTGAAATGTTCAAATGCAATTAATTTTCTTTTCCAAAATTAATCACATTTGTTTAGACAGTTCTTGTCTGATCCTTCTTGGTTTTTCATCTTTTGTTACTTCCATGCCTCTGTTTAAAACAAATCTGAACACACATCTCATTTGTAGATGTGTAATTTTCTAAAATAATTTGACTTGAATTATCTGAAAATTGTAAATGTCAAAATGAGATGCCTAATTGTGGAAATATTACTATAACTCATTGTAATATCAAAGTCCAAAATTATTAAAAAGAAATGTAAAAAATGATGAGCCAAAAAACAAAAACAAAAAATAAACTTTAAAACTGTTGTGGCAAAAGTAGACAAATTCAGGTCTGGGCATCATCTCTGCAATCAAAGCAGAGATGCCTAGACCTCGCTGTCCCCAGCCACCTCTTCTAGTGGGAGGGTGGCATTTTCAATTCGTCTGCTGATCTCCTGCTCCTTCCTCCCCTCGCTGGTGAGCAAGACCAATACACTTTTAGTCCTCCACTTGAATGACTTTATAGCAAATCTGAGCTGTAGGTCATTGTTCAGTGAAGCACCAGAAACACATCATCCACATAAAGGAGAGACGAGATCCTGATGCCACCGAGCCTGACAGCCTCCACCCTTTGGGTGCAAATAGAAATTCTGCACATAAAAATTATGAACGGAATCAGTGACAAAGGTCGGGATTTCAGAGTCCAACACCCACTGACTTATTGCCAGCAATGGGGTCCCAGATTAGCTCTCCATACTCCCGATTCACCCCACACAGGACACTCTGAGGCACGAGGTCAAATGCCTGTTTGGACAAACTCCCACTCATCTTTGAATATTTTTACCAGCAAAAATATCACAACAGTACATAGAAACATACAGTAGGGCTAAAGGTTAAAAGGTATGCCAACCATTTAATAACTTATCAAAAAGCATTTACAAAATTGTCCCAATAGGAGTAGCACATATGTATTATACAAAAAGTGGCACTGCAGAAGAGCCTGAATTGTTTTGCATGAAATAAATGTTTGCAAAGTGGTACTATACTCTCCTCCAGTGATGTCGGACACTGTAAGATTAACAGTACTTAGCGGCATTGGTGGGGCAGACCTCTCATATAGCAGGGTTCCTTACAGAAGCCCCTTTTGAGTGCTTGATACTAAAAAGCGCCAGTTCTGGGGTACTCCAGCCTTTTTGTTCCAAGGATTTAGTGTGTAGGTATGTTTTGTAATATTAGTCTTTTAGAAATGACCTGCATGTTTGACAATGGATTAAATTGTGCTTAAGGCAACAACAGAGCTCGAAGAAATTCAGATTATTTACTAAGCAGAAGAAGCAAAATCAACGGTGCTTATATACCGAAAGGAAAAAACAAACCTTTAGTCAGTCTTTTATTATTATTTTATAACATGTTATTGCATTATTGATTCTGTTTTAATATTATAGTCATCAGTGTAAATTAGATACACGCTGCTTGGCAGTTTTTAATATTGTATTTATCTATTCTCATTATGAACTTGTATAGGTGTTGTGTAATAAATCTTTATGTGCAAATCAGTCTGTCAAATAAACCCAGTTGAGTAAAATAAAGTGCAGTAATTGTGCAGTATGTCTGCCTCTGAAGTAAAATTGAGTGCCAAGAAGAAGAAGAAAAACGTCAAAATGAGCAGTACAGGTCTGTAGTTGTTGTCATCATACAACACTGTTGTTTATTCATGTTTTTGAAGCCATTTTAAGCCTTTTGCTGGTCAAACAAAATGAGGAAAAAGCTGAAAGAAAAAGATTATCTGCTTTAATTATACACGCTAAAGTATGATTCCAATTCTATTGTTTCAACCTGACATTAACCCTGCACACAAAACCAGCTTTACCCCATTTGGTGTGGAAGAACCTTACTTGCCTGCACACAGCCTCTGATCCCAACCTTCTCCATCACCTTCAGGATAAACTGGAACACCGACCGAGGGGCAGGCCTTGCTACCAACACGAGCTGCAGTCCTGACTAATGCTCTTGTAGCTGAGTGGGAACAAATCACCGCAGCCAGTTCCCAAAAATACAGCAGTCTAGACGGGCCACACTTGGAGCTGTTAGAGTGAATTAGTGGAAGCAGCCAGACAGCGAGAGCAAGTTTTAAAAGCCCACTTAAATGTGAATCTGTTTGCATTATGCTGCTTTGCTGATGATGTTCTTTGCTGTCGTCTGTCTAATGTGACATTTGCTTTCACGTGCAAATCATCATGCTCTGCCAACAGCAGAGAGCACAAAGAGGTAGGAAATGACTGAGAGAAGAGGCGCCATATCTAAAATTTGAAAAGGAGTAAAGACAACTGGATTACCTCTTTTTTGCTGGAAATGGTCCTGAGCCCGATAAAGACGCTCTAATGGATATCTTTGACTGTGGGAATGTAATAGCCTTGTGTGTCTCCTTACCCTTGTACCGAGTGGAGGTGAATACTGATTGTGCGCTGACTGATTGACTTTAAAACCAGCAGATGATGAAGCGCTGAAACATTAACAGGTTTTTCACTTTGCAATTTAGAGGTTTATATCATCAGGGAACTGCCTCTTAGAGGCAATAACATGTAAAGTGGTCTCTCAATGTATTCAAAGTTGTCCCGGCACCTCTCTATCTGAGCTAGTGTGACAAGTTGAGCGTTATATGACATCCCACGAGACTCATGAAAACGGGCCACGCCGTGAAGCAGCATTCAGTGAATGGTTAAACTGCTGCCTAAAAGCTATCCTAGCTTCTGTGTTGACAGATGAAATGATTATGAGGTTAACATTTTGTGTATTTGTGTTTTAACATCATCAGTCATAGAGATGATTAAAGTCATTAAAAAGAAAAAAAAAAGCATGGCAAAAGAGGCAAACCGCAAGAGCTCAGAGCCGGGGAAGTAACCCAGCAATATATTTAGAGAGGAGATGATTATGGTTCGAATGAGTAGCTTCTCCTTGAGTTAAAGAAATACAGGGATTACGAAGAAAGAGAAAAAATCTGTGCCAAATCCATTCAGGTTTTGGAGTTGGAAGTAGGTAACATTTTGATATGCAGACTTCTCAAGGTATGACTAAAGAGCTCAGCTGAGATCAGGCAAATTAAAACAGCAGTTTAAAAAAAAACAAAAAAAGAGACATTTTCTACTTTAGGATTGAGGAAACTCAGGCGTGTCCGATTTCTCAATAACACTTTAGGTGTCGGGCCAAATTAAAGAAAATACATCTTTTAAAAACATTTATCAGAAAGGTTACATTTTATTGATTCCTCGAGAAGAAAAATTAATACTGTTGTCATCCACCACCCATCTATAAATGTCAAATAATGTTTACACCATGACCAAGTTTCAAAAACATCTACGGTGACAAATGTTTGCTCTCTAAACCAGCGACGCCTATTCGTTTTAACACCAGCTCAGTCTCATAACAGAATGTGAAACAGGCATAAAAACACATTTGCTTTGTGTACAGGGACATGAGCTTATGTCTGTTTCTACACAGAAATACAACAGCTTGTCATGCATGTCCAGCATTTCAGCTGGATAATATTGGTTCCTGAACAAATATGTTCACATTTTGGAGATTTCTCTCAGGGATCAATCATACAAATAAGAAAGAGCTTTTGATCAAGTGGTATTCATTTAAATTGAACCCAAACCAAACCAAGTATTTTTGCTTATTTTTTTTGCCTCAACCTGCATTTCTTTTTAATTTTTAATAAGCCTAAGTTGCTTTATTTTCTTCAACCTAAAAACAGTGGTTTTGATGGCTGAAACTACTGTTAACCAAATAGTTTTTATTTTGCCTAACCAGCTACAAAGAGTTACAGACCATTGTCCGCATGTTGTAGATGTGTAATGCCACTAGAGGGCAGTGTCAAAAATGTAGTCAAGTATTTGGGCTGCTCTTGTTTGCTGTTCTTTCCATAGACATATATATCTATGGGTCTTTCAGCGTACCCCCTGCCACACAGAGGACAAAGTGATAACATACAAAGAATTTCTTTGAAATGAAGTGAAACAGTGCAAACTGCCCACTGCAGTCACTGTCCGTGCTTCTCATGCACGCTTCAGGCTTTTTTCTTTCCAGACAGTCAGGATTCTACATACTCAAGCACGTCTACATTTGTTGCACACCCCATATCCATCACTGTGATCTGTGATGTGAAGACCTACACAAAAGGATATAAATGCATTACCAGTAGTTCTGATGAGTAAACCTAACAAGACAGCAAGTGTAAATTAAGTAATAAGCTGCATTAACTCATTGTGCTTTCCTCTGGGACCCACCCACTTCAGAGTGTGCAGCATTTTTTCTTTATTTCTTTTTCTTTTCCTATTTTTTTTGCCCATAGTGGCTTTAAATCTCCAAATGACATTTCTATGGTCTCTGGTTGCCACATTGAATCTTTTCCTGTGTGGATGCAATTTTAGTCCCATGAATAGTGTTTCAAGTCAAGTCAAATTTATTTGTATAGCACTATCCAGACACAAAGTAATTAAGAGCGAGATGGAGGAATACAAAGAGACATTTCAAACATATGCATATGTACATACAAGACGATATAAAGCATGCACAATCATAGAAACATAACAATTACAAGTGAACTTTTGACTTTGCAAAAGTAATAAAGATGCCTTTAAAAATTCTCTGTCTCATTATTTTTGGCATTTGGCAAATATAAATAATTTTGGTAATCCTAATTGACCTAAAACAGGAAAGGTTTATTCTGATTTCATGTCAGACAGTGAGAAAAACATGCATATGTGTCTTTTTATATAATGTATGTAAACTTCTGGTTTCAACTGTATATCTTGCACGCTAACGTCTGCTGTAGACCCAGTCGTCACAGCAAATCCAGATTGTTTCTTGGTGAAAGCAATGTCAAAACAGCAGTAAAATTATGAGAGGACCCAGTCCTCTATACTGTTTTACTCTGCTGTGTAAGGATTAATCTTTAGACCATACGTGGACAGAGGAATGAAGAGAAATAAGTGAAGACTGAATACATCTCTTGTCTCTTAATGTGCTTCATGAAATTCAGAGTACCGCATATAACACTAAATTAAATTGTTAGATATATTCATGAACTGCATAGACACAATTATGAGAGAACATCTTGAACTTTCCCTCAGACTGTGTGAAAGATGCTGCATGTTCTCAAAAAAAAAAAAAAGAGAAAATTGTGTCAGTAAACACAGATCAGTAGATTATGTGACTGTTTCACCCAGTTTACTGTTAATGCATGACACATTATCAAACCAAGCATGCCTTCGGGGGTATTCTGAAATGCAAGATTCACATATAAGATTTAGTTGTTCAATTAAGATTATCCTACTGATAATGCAGTCTGTTTATGCCTCAAGTGCTGTTCTGGATTTTTTTGTCACAAAGATTTATACGGAAAGGTCTCCTTCTCCTTCCTCCAGTATCCGCTGTGAGGCTCTGACAGGACAAACTAAATCATTTTAACTACACTGTGGTGGGACAAGCATGTTCCTGCAGGTACATGCTCAGAACAAACAGGTTACTGACAAAATGAATAAGCGGGTGAATTGTTGGCATCACAATATGAAGACATTGTTTCCACAAAGGAATTAATGGTGTCATACTTATTTGTGCTCACAAAAGTGTCAGAATTAACCTCACACTCACAGCACTCATGTTATACTTCTCTCACCACTTGGTATTTCACAAACTTCTTGTGTTCCTTCTTCTCGATGTTGGCATCATTTGCTATTGCTACATTTATCACTACGGCTTTCTCCCTCTTCTTGTCCACCACTGCTATGGTTGGTTGGTTAGCCATTTGTCTGTCTCTAGGAAGTCCCACAGGATCTTATCCTGGTCATTCTCTGCTATCCGTGGGGGGAATATCCCATTTTGACCTCCAGACTTCCAGGTCATACTCGGTGCAGATGTTCCTGTATACTATACCAGCCACTTGGTTATAGCATTCCATGTATGCCCTGCCTAATAGCATCTTGCACCCTAATAGCATCTCTTCAGATCCATATATACAGGGGTTGGACAATGAAACTGAAACACCTGTAATTTTAGTGTGGGAGGTTTCATGGCTAAATTGGACCAGCCTGGTGGCCAATCTTCATTAATTGCACATTGCACCAGTAAGAGCAGAGTGTGAAGCTCCAATTAGCAGGGTAAGAGCACAGTTTTGCTCAAAATATTGCAATGCACACAACATTATAGGTGACATACCAGAGTTCAAAAGAGGACAAATTGTTGGTGCACGTCTTGCTGGCGCATCTGTGACTAAGACAGCAAGTCTTTGTGATGTATCAAGTGCCACGGTATCCAGGGTAATGTCAGCATACCACCAAGAAGGACGAACCACATCCAACAGGATTAACTGTGGACGCAAGAGGAAGCTGTCTGAAAGGGATGTTCGGGTGCTAACCCGGATTGTATCCAAAAAACATAAAACCACGGCTGCCCAAATCACGGCAGAATTAAATGTGCACCTCAACTCTCCTGTTTCCACCAAAACTGTCTGTCAGGAGCTCCACAGGGTCAATATACACGGCCGGGCTGCTATAGCCAAACCTTTGGTCACTCGTGCCAATGCCAAACGTCGGTTTTAATGGTGCAAGGAGCGCAAATCTTGGGCTGTGGACAATGTGAAACATTTATTGTTCTCTGATGAGTCCACCTTTACTGTTTTCCCCACATCCGGGAGAGTTACGGTGTGGAGAAGCCCCAAAGAAGCGTACCACCCAGACTGTTGCATGCCCAGAGTGAAGCATGGGGGTGGATTAGTGATGGTTTGGGCTGCCATATCATGGCATTCCCTTGGCCCAATACTTGTGCTAGATGGGCGCATCACTGCCAAGGACTACCGAACCATTCTGGAGGACCATGTGCATCCAATGGTTCAAACATTGTATCCTGAAGGCGGTGCCGTGTATCAGGATGACAATGCACCAATACACACAGCAAGACTGGTGAAAGATTGGTTTGATGAACATGAAAGTGAAGTTGACTTCGTTGACTTCGTTGAAGTCGTGACCTGGCTACTATCCTGCAAGAAGAATGGCTTAAAATCCCTCTGACCACTGTGCAGGACTTGTATATGTTATTCCCAAGACGAATTGACGCTGTATTGGCCGCAAAAGGAGGCCCTACACCATACTAATAAATTATTGTGGTCTAAAACCAGGTGTTTCAGTTTCATTGTCCAACCCCTGTACATATATATATATATATATATATATATATATATATATATATATATATATATATATATATATATATATATATATATATATATATATAAAATATATGGTGGTCAAGCACAACAAGAGAGCAGAGGAAACAGAAATGAAAAAAATTGGACATGATGAAACAATCTTGAACAAGACACACTGTTGGTTTCTATTCAATCTCAAGGCTTTATCTGTGTGAATGTGTAACATATTTTTGCTCCTCACTTATTTACTTGTATTTGAGAAAAAAAAATCCCACCTGTCATTCAGTGATGACTCAGAAACACCTGCCTGAGTCAAATGTTCTCTCGAAGCAGCTGCAGTCACATCTTACTTTTGTGGCCACAGATTGAGCATTTATTTTAATCAAACAATAGAGAAAGAAAGTGTCTTTTGCTCACCTTATATTTTCTATTGCTATCTGTTTTTCAGAATCAGTATGTCTACATGCATGAACCAGTGGATGTCCATACATGATCACCAAATATCTTGTGGCAATAACTGAGCAACAGAAAGCCCCTTGCCTTAAAAACAGAAAAGAAAAAGTTGCGGCATCTTCCACACACGGTTGCTTTCCCCCCTATACCTTTGCATCCCCTTTAGCAGATGTGGCAGAGTACTTTATGAAAACCACAGCCCTGAAAAGCACCTGCTTCTCCAGCAGACTGAATGTGACTGAAAGCCAATTATCCTGCCTGTCACATAGGGGAATGGAAAATTTCCACCACTGTTTCATTTTCTGACACTCCATGGAACGTGAAAGGACAAACAGGTCTGCTCTGTGTAGACACTATTTCTAGGTGGAGATCTGATAAACTCTATCCACTCTATGACACAGTCCTCGTAAAACCCTGAATACAGTCTGCATTTGTTTCAGCTGTGTTTTTTGAATTACAAAGAAAATATTTTAAAGAACTGCACTGGTGGGACTTCCTCATAAAGCGATATATTTGAAAAAGACATATCAAAATACATTATACACATTATTTTACAGCATTTGGTCTTAATGCTCACATAATTCATTACAAAATGCTTCTTAAATAACACTTGGTGACTTGGTCAGGCACAAATAAAGGCTTTCACAAAATACACATTTTCTTGTTAGCATTTACTATGCAATTACCATGCAAGTAGCGTTCATTGTCACAACTTGAAGATGCTAATTGCTTATGTATTGATCAATAATATGGAGAAAATTCAGAATCCAAACAAATAAAATGTTTCTAGTTTTTGTGACAAAACTACTAACAATAAAGTTTCTTAATATACTGCAAGTGTTCTTGTGAGTTCTTCCTCCACACTGAAAGCCACCGAATAACTACTCACTGGCTAAAATCTGCACTTGGTGTAATTTGTTAAGGCTTACAGTTGTATAAATTGGGGCACATCTAACTTGCCGGCTGGTTTGTTACACGCAGCTCTCTGAGTCATTGGATAATTCTTAAGAAAAAAGTGACATGGTCAACTCAAAAAGACGAAAACGATCTAATGGGTGCTGACTCACTGAAAACGTCAGCACTCACAGTTGCATGTATAATATTCTTAATATTACATGGCAGCATTTTTAAGATTAGGCTTAAAGTTTAGTTTAGTTTTTTATTATTATTGTTAGATGTTAGATGTTAGATTCAACTCATTGTCATTGTGCACGCAAGGCACACAACGAAATGATCATTCCAGATCACTCATCCAGAGACGAGCATCTGCGGTCATGCAGCCAGAGACCGGCGCTGAATTGAATTGAGCAGAAAGAAACAGACATGTTAGCATTTCTAAATCCCCAATATGGTCTGTGGTTGTATGGTGAATCAGAGAAATAATCAAAATCATCAGCTTGAAAGTTTATTTCACACGCTGGCAAAACATAAAACTTCTTAAAGGCTTTGTGCTCCCACAAACATCTTTCCCTTATCCTGGCAGAGTAGACATCCACTCAAGTTGAAGGTCAGCGAAACTACAATTAAATTATTTAATCGTGACGGTAAAGACAGAGTAAGCCTGACAAGGAAATTAAATTCAAAGAAATAAAATTACCAGTAAGTCAGTGCAGCTACAGTTATGGTTAAGGAAAGCTTCTTTAAAAAACAGCAGGATTGAGCATAAAACCTTTGACTTATTGAGATTCTTATAATCATAAAAGTAAGAGAAGAAATACTCAGTGAAAACTGTGAAACCTTGGAAAAATAATAATGATAATAATTGGCTACTTTGTGCCCCAAACTCTTTGCTTTGAAGGGTTGTTAAAATGCCTTTCAATAATGTATGAATGAAGAATAAATACATAAAAGAGAGAGAAGAGTGCCAACATTACTGAAAGAAAACAATTTTGACTTCCTGTACTAATTTCTAGCCTAATTATACATTTCTGAAGGAGACAGAAAGAAAAATGACTGAGGTACAAAGAAGTATGAATCTATTAACAGATGCTGAATATAGAAATAAATTTTCTTCAGCTAAAAACATCACACCATAGTCATAATGTGTCATCTGAGCCTGTTGACATTTTGCAGTTTTGTAGAGTGAGATGATTGTGATTGTGACCATAAGTAATGAAAAGCCTCTGGTTTGTGTCATTAATTAGAACAGATTCTGAGAGCTGACAGCACGTCTGCATGTACATTTTATGGATTAGAGGATGAGAAATGTAGACAAAGAAAATCATTTTTTTAAAAATGAAATAAGAAATTTTTTCACGAGGATAGAAGGACAAGGAGGTAACTCGCATGTCTATGACTATTATGAGTCTCTATTTCAGATGAACTTGCTGTGACCAGGCTGTATCATGAACTTTCAGGTCACTTAAGGGCACCTGCAGAGTGAATTTGATAAATCTGGGTACATCAAGTTTGACGTGTAATCCTGCTGCTGCAATAGAGGGCTGAATTTCTTGTTTCAGTTCTGTCTTTTTGGCTTGTCATGATAACAGTTGAAGGACCCATCATTCAAACAAACATTAAATGCAACAACTCTGCTAGATTTTCTTCTCCATACTAGTGCATTCTGCTATTTTTTTTGTTTGTTGTCCTTTTTTCCCCAAAATGATGTAGGTCAATTTGTCACCCTATGCTATATCACTATTGGTTTGCCCTCTGGAAGTAAAAAATGAAACCAATAAGGAAATGTCAAAACCTGCATTTGTTTGAATGGTGACTTGAGGCTGGCTCCAAAAGTCAATCAGTCTCCATGGACTGTCCTGTTACAATGTTCAGCTTTACAGCAGAAATAAATGTATATCCATATATTCCTCCTTTGCTATACATGCTTTTTTAAAAAAAAGAAAAATAACTCACCTGTTTAATTCCGTTAGTGCTTAAAGTGATGCATTTTACACGTGTGGCTGTTTATTAGCTAAGTCAATGAACTGGACCGCTCGCTTGTGATGTTTGTGTCTTTTGGAACATTTTTAATGTAAGTATCTGACAAATAATAAGGTTTCCCATGTGACTCATTGTAAAGCCTATCAAAAATGTTTGTGCTCTGGTTACAGTGAGTGAAATATTAGTGTTTCATAGTTGTTTAGCCCTAATCAGCAGATATCTGTATGTGTGATGTCACTTGTTAACCAAGTTTGCTACCGCTAGCTGCCTTTATACCCCTTTCATTGTGCAGCAGAACAGCAGTTTTGGAGCTATGATCAAAGATATCACCATACATTGGTGATCTTTTGACTAGAAAAGCCCAAAATCTTCGCACAGTGTGTGCCTCCTTTAACTAAAGGATGAAACTTTCCAAGAATAATAATGTAATAAATATTGTAATAAAAAGACTTAGATCAGTTCCCACGAACATGTTACTGCCAGACTCATTTTTTAATTCCAATTTATGATGGAAACAAGTTGGTGAAACTGGGCAGAATCATTTCCATCATAATCACAACATAACTAATAAGAGGTCCCTGTCATTTGTTCTCTTGAGATCCAGTGACAAGTGAACAGAAAAGTAAATATTTTTCCATTTCCATACTGATGCTTTCACATTATATCTGCAGAAAATCACACAGATATATTTTGGAATGCAAGTTACTCAGGGAAAAATATTTGACTTTGGAATTAAAATGCTTCAATATGTTTCCCAGCAGTGACCTTAAGTTTGAGCTGTCTATGCTCTGACTGTTAGCTTTATTGCTCATAGGGATACACAGGCCCTGTATCGATTCATATACGGAGCATCAATATTGATCTGGAACTCACCTCAACACTGCCTGCCCCTTTGCTGCTCAAAATGCCAGGCATAATAAACTATAAATTTCAATAATCATCAAGATTTGTCAGAGCAGCACAGGTCAGGGCTCTTAAATCAAATGAGTGCCAAACTCGAGGTACTCAATAATTAATTCTAGATCTGTTCCTGTGTTAGCCTTACTGTTTACTATTTGCTGCTAAACCAAGGAATGATGCATAAGACCTGTGAAATCAGACACCTCTGCCAAGCAGGGCAGCACTTTGACTTATTGCTTTCTGACCTTTCATGGCATTTGGAAAGGGCAACTGCAGACATGTGGTGCATACACATATGCAAATTGATAATGTTAGCTGATGGCAGCAGTGGGCTGTATCAGTGATTCCAGTAGTTTGCTCTGTGCCTTTGTCATGCTCCTCTATGTCTGAACTATAATCAGAACTCCATCAGCATGGTCTAAGTGAAAAGACAGAGAAGTCCCGGCGCTCTTAAGGGAGAAAAAAGATCAGCTGCATTTTTTATGTGGCTGAAATTTTAATGGCTTAGACCTCCGACCTCTCAGTCATTAAACATTTGTCTCCAGTCAAAGTTAATTTCAGATGCCAAATCGCTGAAACCCCAATGCATATATGTTAATTTCCAAGAGCATCACCTTTGACCTCCACTAAAATTTTCATTGCATAAGCAGACATGAAGGGCGTCAGTGGGATTTCAATAAATATTAACTACTCTTCTGGACCTACATACACACTACAACTAATTAACTGTGAATAGCCTGATAATATCACTGAAGTTGGGTTGGTATGAAAGTTGGTGTTTACATGTTTCACAGTGAAGTAGGATGAAGGTAAAAGTAACAGAATATGAAAGAGAAATGTTTTATTAGGGATCAAGGCAGATGATCAGCTCCCCTAAAGGGAGCACCCGAAAGAAGAACTGTTTGTTTCCCCTTAGTTTCTAAATATAAATTGTAACACTGATGCTTAGTCCCAGTAAGATATGCCCAAAACACCTTACCTAGGAGGTGCCCAGGCAGGAGGCAGCCTGGTCAGATGACCGAGCTAGCTCAACTGTCTCCTTTTGATGTGACAGAATAGGGGCTCTACTCTGAGCCCCTTCTGAATGACTGAGCTCCTCACCCTATCTCTTAGGCTGAGTCCAGGCAACCTTTGGAGGAAGCTCATTTCTGCTGCTTGCATGTGCAATCTCATTCTTTCAGTCACTACCTACAGCGCGTGACTACAGGTGAGGGTGTGAACCTTGACTGATAAATCAACAGCCTTACTTTCACACGCAACCCTCAGAAGAGACTGGTCTCTTGCCAGCAGAGATTGGTATAGTCACTGCAGACATGGTGCTAATTATCTCCCCAACACTCAGCTGACTGAAAACGTGAGACAATATAAATACTTTATTAACATTACACCAAAAATTTTTTTCCAACATAAATCAAGTGTACTTTCTGCATCCACCTAACCATACATGAAGCTCATGATGAGAACCCTACTCTCTCTACTCCAGTGTACAAATCCTGTAGCACTTTGTACGCTAAAAAAAACAAAAAACAGTTGACATATTCTGACAAAAACAGTTATGTCTCCTTCAAATGGAAGTGGCAAAACAAATTTGCAGTATATAAATCTAATTTACAGTCAGACAGGGCTGCATATACTCAGTGTTCATAGATACAGTTATACTAAACATGCAAATTATATGCAAAAAAAAAAAAAAATCATGGAATGTATTTGCATAATGGACTGCCAGCATTACTATTCAAAGCATAATTGAAGGATTTGGAGTTAATGTTTCTGTCACTCAGAATATTTTTAACATTTAAAAAGAAATCTTTCAGTTTCCTTAAAAATGTCAAAAAAATTGAATGTACATTTAAAAAAAACAAAAACAAATAAAACCTCATTACATCACCTCTTTCACTGGAAAGAGATATAACTTTATTGCAAATATTTTACTAATTAATCACATTTGGTTTTAATTTACAAAGATGGAATTATTCTCATGTATAGAGTTTGACTGTGTAATGTTATACACAGTCAGCGTCAGATCACTCTCCTGTTTCCCTGCTGCCCAAGCAGGAGTCTAACATCTAAGGTCATCTTGTCCCTAATTTCTTAGCCAGTATAGTCCTGCTGTTCATGGAGAATCAGTCTGAGTTGTGCCTGTTAATCCACCCCACATGATTTAAAGACACAACCTGCAACCTTTGAATGTGCTGGGAGTGATTGAACAGGCCATCCCTTTAAAACTCCTGCTCATGTCACAGGTTCAGCATCAATTTGAAAGATGTAGACTAAAAAAGAATCTAAGTAATTAGCAGGGTGTCTCACCAGAGGAAATGTCCCATTACCCTCATAGATCTTAAATTATTTTGATTTATTCAATTTTTGATGGAGAAGAGATTGCACTTTAAGCATTACTTTTTAAAACCTGTACAAGTGTGTAAAATATGCACATATACTGACGAAGTTAATGCTGAATGACTTAAAAACTAACGCAATCTTTGACCTTTCATTAAAGTCTGTTGATCAAACCATAATAGACTTTTATGCTATCTGCTCATGCTTTTTTTTCCTAAGTTATGCATGCTTTGTTGAACTTAATCAAATTAATTGCTATGTGGACAAAAGTATTTTGACAGCCCACATATTTGCACGTACCTTTGGCCTGGAACGGGGTTTTATGCGTTGGGCCTCACAACAGTTAAAGTCTTGATTGGCTGCACAAAACTGAGACCTCAACCCCATCCACTCATCCAAACACCTTTGGGATGAACTGGATTGTCGAATGTAAGCCAAGCCTTATCGCACACTGTTGGATCTCACTAATGCTGTTTTGGCTGGATGAGAGCAAATCCCTGCAGCCAGTTTCCAAAATCTGGTGGAAAGCCTGAAACCAAAAGTATGGAGGCTTAGAGTAGCAGAACAAAGCCCATGGTTTTAGAGCGACATGTTCAGAAATCACATGTGGATGTACAGTTCAAGCACATCCAGATACTGTTGGTCATACTGATAAAAATTATGACTGGTATAACCAGAGCATAACTTAAAAAAAAAGAAAGAAAAAATAAAGAAGCTGCGTCACAAAGCAGTGTGGATGTTCTTCCAGATATAATGTAGGCTCAGCTGTGGCACGAGCTCAGCTGTGACAGCTGTGACACGAGCCCTGCCACACTGAAACACCCTCAATTACAACAGAAACAAAATAATAAATATTTTAGGTAGAAACATTCTAGATAATTAAATAATTAAACCAGTGCTATCCAACTGTCCAACACAACAAACCACAACAAAAAAAAATGAACCCAAATATAATAAATAAAAATGCAGATTTCAAAATTGGAAAAGTGGAAATAAGTCTATTTTTATACCAGTGAGTCTGCTGGCACAAGGAGTAGGCAGCTACTTCCTCATAGTGAGGGCCCTGGGAGATGGTTGCAATGATTAGGCAGGCCACACGGTGGTTGTCCATTATTGTAGAACTTGCCCTGATGAGCTATACCCGACAAAAAGCAGAGCTGTACAAATAGATTGGTCCAAAAGGTGCTTCCTATCTTTGAAGTTGGGATAGTCTTTTCTCACAGTAGTTGGTGTCAGAGCACTCCATTCATGCTAGGTCATGCCTTGGATTTAATCTTAATATTTTGTTGAGTGAAGATTTAATTGTCAGGAATCACTGTGAACAGAAGCACTATAAGATGGAGCAGTGTTTGATACTACTTTGGAGGCAATGCAATCCACATCAATATGAGCACCAAACAGAAAACACAAATAGCTGTGAACAGCCTCAATAGATGCAAAGTCAGTAAATAATTTCTTGAAATTTTAGGATGTTCTCCCCATAATATGCACTGTCAAGCTTCACAAAACTTGACAGAATTCAGTTTGGAGAGGCACAGGAATGCTTTTTTTAAATTATCCATCCATCCATCCTCTTCCACTTATCCGGGGCCGGGTTGCGGGGGCAGGAGTCTAAGCAGAGAAGCCCAGACTTCCCTCTCCCCAGCCACCTCCTCCAGCTCATCCGGAGGGACCCCAAGGCGTTCCCAGGCCTGCCGAGAGATATAATCTCCCCAGCGTGTCTACCACAGGGCTTCCTCCCGGTGGGACATGCCCGGAACACCTCACCCAAGGGGCGACCAGGAGGCATCATAACCAGATGACCGAGCCGGCTCCTTTTGATGTGGAGGAGCAGCGGCTCTACTCTGAGCCCCTCCCAGATGGCCGCACTCCTCACCTTATCTCTAAGGGAGAGGCCAGCCACCCTTCGAAGGAAACTCATTTCTGCCGCTGGTATTCGCGAGCTTATTCTTTCGGTCACTACCCAAAGCTCATGATCATAAGTGAGGGTAGGAACGTAGATCGACCAGTAAATCAACAGCTTCGCATTTACACTAAGCTCCCTCTTCACCACGACAGACCAGTGCAGTGTCCGCATCACTGCAGAAGCAGCCCCGATACGTCTGTCAAACTCCTCCACTGGAGGCAGGAACCCATCCCTGAGCCGGAGAGGGCACTCCACCCCTTTCCGGCTGAGGACCATGGCCTCAGATTTAGAGGTGCTGATTCTCATGCCAGCCGCTTCACACTCGGCTGCGAACTGTTCCACTGCGAGCTGGAGGCCACCAGCTGATGAAGCCAACAGGACCGCAGCATCTGCAAAGAGCAGAGACGAGACTCTGAGGCCACCAAGGAAGAAACCTTCCGCCACCTGGCTACGCCTAGAAATTCTGTCCATAAAAATTATGAACAGAATTGGTGACAAAGGGCAGCCCTGACGGAGTCCAAAACCCGCAGGAAACGAGTCCGACTTATTACCAGCTAAAGAGACCAAGCTGTCACTGCGGTTGTACAGAGACCGAATGGCCCGCAGCAACAGGCCAGACACCCCACACTCTGGCATGACCTCCCACAGGATACCCCGAGGGACGCGGTCGAATGCCTTCTCCAAGTCCACAAAGCACATGTAGACTGGTTGGGCAAACTCCCACGCACACTCAAATATCCTTGAGAGGATAAAGACCTGGTCCAGCGTTCCATGACCAGGACGAAAACCCCATTGTTCCTCCTGGATCCGAAGTTCGACTAACAGGCGGACCCTCCTTTCCAGCACCCTGGCATAGACTTTACTGGGGAGGCTGAGGAGTGTGATCCCCCAAAAGTTGGAGCACACCCTCCAGTCTCCCCTCTTAAAGATGAGGACTACCACCCTGGTCTGCCAGTCCAGTGGCACTACCCCAGATCTCCACACGATGTTGCAGAGGCGATGTTGCTGAGGCAAGACAGCCCTACAACATCCAGAGCCTTCAGGAACTCAGGGTGAATCTCGTCCACCCCAGGGGCCCTGCCACCAAGGATTTGTTTAAGCACCTCAGTGACCTCACCCCTGGTGATGGGCAAGCAAATTTGTTGCTTCAATGCTTTGTTTAAACTCTGCAGTGCTCAGGTGTCTCCGTGTAAGTGGAACGTTTTACCCGTATTAGCAGAATTAAGGTCTCTTTCATTGTCTTCTTCTTCTTGTGGTTTTACTGGCAGTTGGCAAACCAGCTTAGAGCTGCATTACAACCACCTCCTGGACTGGAGTGCGGATCAGGCATTAGAACATCCCCCCCTTGCTGTACCCAGAATTTTAGCTGTAATTTTTTTCTTTACTCCAGCTGTTAGCACCCAGAATGGATAGCTATAACCACAGTTTGGTAGCGAGCATTAGCGATTGTTCTTTACCGGAAGCCCCCCCGTCAGAATATTTTGCATACTTTAATTCCTGATTAGTGATTAAAAATAGACCCACACTAGAAACATATTTAGGAGAATGCTTGCATAAAGCATTACAACATTACGCTTATGCAGACCCCAGTTTTTCAACAAAAATACTGATACCACAACAGCAGCAGGCACGGTTGCCAACTCCTCAGTAAGGAAAGTAACTATTGGCTGTCCTAAAAGTCGCTAGAAGTTGCTGTATGATGTCATCACCTAATTTGCATAATTGGTCATTTGCATGTCGTTGCATAACATCTTTGGAGAGACAAAAAGTCAAGAAAAAAAAACACCCTAAATATGTTTAGAACTACTAGGGCTGGGCGATATCGACAAAAAATAACTTCTCAATACTTTTTAGCTGAATGGTAATATATGATATATATCTCAATATTTTTTCTTCCCAAAAGGTATAAATAAAAAGACACTTCTGAGTCAAAGCTACATGTCCCAAATGTCACACAGACACTTATATTAACATTCAGGTGTAGATGTACATGAGAAATTGCTCAAAAATAAACTATTGGCATATTTAAATATTAATGCTCTTCAAAAAAATTAATGCATTTTTCCTCCATAACAAAAGACTTGCAGCTGTGCTACTAAAATGTAAACAGAAAAGATACAGAGCAAAAATATCAAAAGGCTGACTTATTCTTTAAAAAGCCAGTCTGCAGTGAAGTGGACTTCACCAAAGTGCTCCCTCCTGTGTGTACTCCTGTACATCTAGTACTCTGTGCAAATAACAAAACATGTAAACAGACTGAGTGAACAAAATTCCTTCAGTCAGATTGTGATTCTAGCTAGCAGAGACATATGCGCTGACGTAGCACAACAACAGGCCCACCCGCTCAATGTAGTGTCTACGTGTCTGCCGGCTGCATCTGGATACGAAAAAAAGACCCACTTCCGCTATTAAGGTCACGTGACTTACCGTACTTTTGGGGGTCCGGACGAGTACGAATGTACACAAAACACGGCGACAGCGGAGAATTTCAGGTTTCCAAAGCTTTCCAAAAGTCGCCGAAGTCACCAGAAAAAGTCACTAAATTTGTCACTAGTCGCTGCTAAATATAGCGACAAAGTCACTAAGTTGGCAACACTGGCAGTAGGCAGCTGTTTTATGTGCAGTCTGTCTGCTCAAGCGCAAAGAGGCGGAGAGACAGTGAGCTGAGGTGGAGCGGGAGTAAATGTATTTCTAGCATCCAAAAGAACAATTTTTTCCTGTAACCACCATTAAACCTTTACTGGGAGGTAAAGCTGGAGGTCCATGATCAACCACCTGATCAGCAAGTTAAGAAAAGAGAACTTTGTAGCTGCTCCATCCACCCTGTTTGTTTCACACAGGGAAAATCTGCAGTACGGAAGTTAAAATATGCAGATGAACTGTTAATACGAAAAAGTATTTCTTATCTGATTACTTGAGTAATCGATGGAATAATTGATAGTTGCAGCTCTAATTGTTTCTAATTAATTTGTGTCATAATTAAACTTCCTCAATGAATCAGTTGGGCAACTGACCTTTGTTTCCAAAAATTAGTGGAGGCTCTCTGATGCCACTTTTACCCCTTATAAATGAAGCAAAATGGTTTGATCCACCTCACACTAGGACTTCCCTGTACAGCACAGCTAATTTATTCTATCAAGATGACTGCAAATATGAACGGTGAGTCATGCTTTCGCCAAGAAAGCAAAATTGGGGCATCGGAAAGAAAGAAAGGAGAGGGAGAGAAAGATAAAGCCAACTGAAGGAAGTCAGCAGTTAATAAATTTATTTCAAAAGAAAGGTGATCTGGGTTAACTCAACCCTATAACACCAGGTGATCGCTGCTGAAGCACCGGCTATTTGCCCTTACTAGCGGCGAACAGCTGGTTAAGACGTAGCTTTTCAGTCGCTGATCAAAGGAACTTTGATCAGCTGGCTTCTTACTGTAACTCCACCACCGTTTGTCCTGAAAGCTCAGGAACTGCACTTCACAGCCTTGGATGGGTATTACGGTATTTGTTGTCGAAGTCTGTGAACAGCGGCACTTTTGGAGTATGCTGTGTTGCATTCGACACGTTCTGAGGTATAAGGTTAAAAAAAATTTTCTTGGACTTTTAAGCCTGTTATTGGGATAGGATTGTGGAGCAAAGACAAGAAAGCTGTGATAAAGAGTAGGGGAAAGACATGCAGTAAATGACCTAGGGGGAAGATTCGAACCCAGTCTCTACTTTACAGGGGATTTATATTTCTATATGCCGTAGGTATGCAACTGCAAACCTCTCTGAAACTGGTTGACATAACCAGGGGCGGGGCTTCAGGGGGGCTGGGAGGACCGTATGCCCCTGGTCCGGTCCTAGAGGGGGCCCGGATGGGAGAGAGGATAAGCCAGGCCTCTATCACATCTGAGGAGAGCTGGAGAAGGCGGGCCCTCTCCTGATTGTATCCAGATGAGTACAGTGTATGGCCAAAGGCATAGCCTACTTTACATCACCCATCATTCATGTTTTACACGGGGGGTTTAAAGGTTGCCACAGTTAGGACTGAGTCATGGTTGCTCAAAACTTTACAGAACTGACTGACTGTAGTGATGTAGTAGGTGTAAAATATTGAATAAAATGTTGTGCTGCATGACTGGCTTTATTTTCACTCTTACATTTAACTTTATGACACGCAAATTTTCAAGTGGATCGCCGATATTTTCTTCAAGTGTATTTTGGGTAAAACTCGTCAGCAATCGCCCACCAATGTCATCATCAGTCACTTGGCAACAGATTGTAAACTAAGTGGAGCATTTAACCATAAATTAATTGCAGACTATAGAATGCTGAGAAATGAAGGTTGAAATTTAAGGAGATTTCAAACTGCAGATCTATTACAGACTTTACAGACATTACTGGCTACCCTAATGACCACTACAGATTGTTGTATACAGCTGCTGTCTCAATTATTTGTTTAAATAAAACAAAAAAATGCATGATAGATCTGGATCAAGTAAGCAAGGAGGCCCACAAAAACTGCTCTGTAAAGACACAGAATTCTGTGCTACATTCAAGGTTAGGAGAGTTGGTGGACTAAATCACAAGTTTGCCAGCCAAAAAAATCATGGTTCAACTCCCATTTGGAAGCTTTTTGTTTTGCACTTTATTTTGTATGTTTCCTTTTTGCTTCCAGTTTATATTTACATTTACACATTTGGTTAGGTCTAGGCACCAAAGATTACTTGGTGGATTACTTGGATTAAATGTGATGCAAAAAGGGGTCCTTTACAAGTGTCCCTATATAAAGAGTTGAGAGTGGCAGCTCCATCTCACTGTTGTCATCATCCTAGTATGTGATGTTGCAGATGCCAAAGGACAGCTTATATGCATGTCTGCAAGGCCAGTGGCTTTGGCAAAGCAATATTTGACACTCTGGAGTTTCTAAGTTTGTCTTAATATCATTTTCTCTGAGCTTGAAACCTTAACTTCCTTGCCTCTCACTGCTGAGGCTTGTTGATATTCAAATAACCAAAATGGGTGAATAAGAGTTCATCTTCCAATCTAATTTTACCTTGCTGACATTTGTGCAAAAGAGAAGAAATAATGACTTGTGGTGTATAACCATCAGTAAGCTCCAGGGTAAATATTTAGGAAACTGGAATTGATTGACCAGTCAAGTCACCGACTCAACAAAGTCAATATCTGCTCTTACTTTGCTTCGCCAACATTTCTTTAGGGAATGGAGCATATCAATTTGGAGAGGGAAATGAATATCACATTTTGCAGTTTTAAACTTTCCCCCAGATTTTTTTTAAAACTGTATGTTTTTACTAACAAGTTCATTAGGAAAAAGATGTGTAATACAGTATATAGACAAATTGTGTGTGTACACACACACACACACGCACGCACACACACATGCACTTACTTGCCAGTTTGTTAGGTATATCTCTTCCACTGCTCATTATTGCAAATGTCTAACCTGCCAGTCACATGGCAGCAACTCAATGCATTTAGGCATGTAGACATTGTCAATACACCATGCTGAAGTTCAGTCATCAGAATAGAAAGGTCATTTAAGTAACTTTGAATGTGGCATGGTTGTTTGTGCCCGATGGATTGGTCTGACTATTTCAGAAACTATTGGTCTACTGGGAATTTCCCAAACAGCCATCTCTAGGATTTACAGAGAATGGTCTGAAAAAGAGAAAATATCCAGTGAGCGACAGTTCTCCAAGTTAAAATGTCTTGTTGATGCCAGAGGTCAGAGGAGAGTAGCTAGGCTGCTTTGAGTTGATAGGAAGACAACAGTAACAGCAACCCGATAAAACCAAAGTATGCAGAAGAATGTACACCACATTGAACCTTCAAGCACATGGACTACAACAGCAGAAAACCACACCAGGTGTACTCAGTTGTACTCAAATGTCCTCCACAGTCACCAAATCTCAATCTAGTAGAGCACCTTTGGGGTGTGTTGGAATGGGAGATTTACATCATGGTGCAGTAGACAAATCTGCAGCAACTGTGTGATGCTATCATGTCAATAGGAACCAAAATCTCTGAGGAATGTTTCCAGCACTTTGTTGAATGTATTCCACAGAGAATTAAGACCGTTCTGAAGACAAGTTGTATTTAATAAAGTGTCACTGTACATCTAATACACTGGAGCAAGGTGATGGAACTGATGGCAACAACTAACAAAGCTGTTAAAAACAGGGAAGTAAAGGCATAGCACAAATGTTCATATGAATAAATAAATAAATACAAAAAATTAACAGAATGTAAGAAGTATGAATTTGTCAAGTTTTATATTTTATGTAATTCCTACATTTGGTTATAACGTCTTCCATTTATTTCCTTATTAAATATCAAATGAAAGCAATTTCTAGTCACATATTCCATATTTTTTCTCTGTTTGAAGAATTAATGTCCTAAATGATACCAATTTGGCCCAGATATACACAGTGTGAGACATTTCTCACAGTTTTAGTGGAGTTAAATAAATAAAAAGTCAAATGAAGCCTGTGTGTGTGTGTGTGTGTGAGTGTGTGTGTGTGCGTGCGCGCGCATGCAGAATGGAAAATTAGAATAAGACTCTTGAGGTTTAGTGAGAAAAGTGTGAAAGTCAGTTACAATAAGAGGCTCAGTCAGTCATTTATAAAAAGCCAAATATTGCATTTCATCAACTGAGAGAAACTGAGCTGGGGATAAAACACACCTCAGGAGAGAAAAGAAATTCAGACTTTGTTGGAGGCAATTTCCTTCTTCGGTTTCTTCTCTGTTGGCCTGTTAGCAGTCTGGTGAGATCAAAGCTGGGACAGATACGGGGCCAGGATCCCAGTCAGTTGTGTGTGAGTCCCTTCGAATGACCCATGCAGCCATTCCAAAAGAGATTTTGATTGCTTTCTGTATGTGAAACAAGTAAACAGGGTTGGCTGTTAATAAATTAAGAAATAGGACTCAATTCAGAAAATCAGATGAGAACATATTCAGTACATGAAGGAAAGACGGTGGAAAAATAAGAATGTATGTTAGTGTTACACCATTACCACAACTTGGCACTCATAACTCAGCACCATTACCGTAACCCGGATTCTTTCTAAAATGAGAGAAGCATGTTAACAGTTGTTATTGATATCTGTTCAGAATGAAGTTTGCATTTGTCTTTTGCTATAACCCAGATGACCTGACATGTTGGAAACTGGTGCTAAAAAGTTTTTTTCTATTTGCAGGGTGCACAACTTATTTATACTAAATTTAGTCAAATTCAGTCACACATTAACACATTAACTTGCAAACTTAATTTTAATGGAGGTCTAATATTAAAAATTGTACTTCCATATAGATTAAAATGGAATTAAAATTTATTTGGATGGCTGCACCAGTCTGTAACTACAAGTCCCATACACACCTTGTGAGATGCAGTTTTTGCAACATCACATTAAAGACCATTAACAATTTTTTTGTTGTTTTTTTTTCCCCTTTACATCTCTTTGAGTTCTATCATTAAAGCAGAGGATTTGCAAGAAGTCACGAGGGTCTCCAGTTTGTGATCGCTGGCTAATGGCAACAAACCAACTCCATTTGGCTCATTTGATGTTTAATTAGGTTGCCTTATGCCATGACTTCAATATTTACCAGATAGAAAATGGCCCAGTGGAATAAGTTTGCCTTGTGATGATGATGATGATGATGATGATGACAATGATGACAAATACAGCAAAGTAGAGGCAGGCAGTTTGGGCTGCCTCCAAATCAGAATTTTGTCAGTCCAATTGGACTTCAGTGTTCACTACAATGAACTTTTATTTTTTGATTGTCATAAAGTCAGTCATCAATGCCATTTTGTCAGAACAATGAACAATGCTTTTGATATTAAACACCATATTAATCCATAAATACAAACAAATGAAATCACGAAGTTTCCGATACTGTGTCATCTCTATGCAGCTTTCCCATTCCAAAGATTTTACAGTCTCAGAGCAGAACAAATAAAGAAGAAAACAAACATAACCACAATCAGTCAGACCTTACAAATGTTCATGATCTTGAGTCTGCCTCCTGTAGCTGGACAGGTTGAGGGCTCTGTCCGTCTAGAATGCTCCATGTGCCATTAGTACTAATGTGGTAATTTGACAGAGAGCAACTGGATGTTCCACTGCAGTGGTGGGTTAATGTAGTGTCCAGTTTCATTTCCTGGTTATTAGTGTTGAATGATTATGGCAGCATTTCTGGGAGTTAAATCACACTACTGTTTGTTGTCTCCTGCTATGTGAAGCTTTTAAAGAAGTGATTTTTTTTTCTCTTTTGTTCCCGTTTGATGTCATTCTGCCTCCACTATTTTTTGTTTTCTTTGACGGAGGACAAAAATATGTGCTATGAGCAGTTAATGCTGACATTTACAATATAACACATTTCACATTTAGAGTACAAAAATATCACAACCATTACCCTCAGCTCTATATATTATCCAGTAAGTTAACTGCAAAAATATATCACACATATCAAACTTTTCCACATTAAATTGAGAATATAACCTCAATTAATTTTTTTGTAGTAGAATACAAGTACAAAAATAGGAAAATTGATCTGATATTACACAGTACGTACAGATCAGGGTTCTAGCCAGTGGTTGATCACACGGCGCTGCGCCATGCTGAGGTCACCTTGCACCAGGCTGAGAATTTCACTATTTCACATTTCGCTATCTATCGTAACAGTTCTGTAACTGTTCTATCGCTGCAAATAGCAAGCAGGTGCGCACCCCGCATACTCCGCACACACCAAGCTGGGTCCATAAAAGTCACTCGGTGTGTAAAATGACTAAGTGGAAGAAATTCCAACGCCTGCTTTGCTAATGTGAAGATCTTCGGAGCCAAAGAATCCCAGCTGTTGCCAAGAAAAGGCTTTTCTTTATTTTTTACTTGCAACAAATTGTACAAAAGAAAGAACAGGAGTTTGGGGTAGATGTATGGGTCAACAAAACATGAACTTTTACATTGGAGACTGCAGCTCGTTCTTGGGTTCTTGCACTTGTTGCGAGTGGCATCTACCAAAGCAAAGCACAAGTCAAATGTTAATGTGTAGCTTGTCATCAGTCACATACTCTTTTGGCAGACTCTTTGAAGTAGTCAGAATGATGTTCTGTGATCTTTGCGCCTAATCATGAGTTTTTGCTTTAGGATCTCGAGAGACACCCAACTCCTTTTCACTTGACAAATTAATGTTCTCCCTGGCTCTAAAATATATTACAAATTATGTTCAAAATGATCTCTTTTAACTTTGAATAACTGAAAACAACAAGTGGTGCCAGGCACAACAAACCCCACCCCTGGCAGTAGTTTTAGCTGATTTGAACAATGCTCATCTCACAAACGTGTGATTCTCCATACATTGAATCGTGGAGATAACACATAGGTCCTAAGGTCCATGACCACAATTTTCCGAGGCTTAAAAAGTATTGTTTTGTTTGTCTTTGAGTTGTTTGTAAGTGTATGAAAACATGCTATTATTCTCATTAAACATAAAACAGAACCAAAGACCTTTTAACCACTCTAAACATTCAGCAGTAGTAGCAACTGGGACTTGCCTGTTGTTTGATATGTTGAAGATCTGGATCTTGGGAATAGCAGTTTGTTGCTGACCATGCATTTTTTGTTTGTTTGTTTGTTTGATGGCTTTTCTTTATCTGAAATGAACCTGTGCATTTTGTTTGTAGGGGTGTGGCTTACCATCAGACTACGCATAACACTTTTTTATGTTTATTTGTCCAAAAAGAAAAGTTTTTCATCTCCATAAAAAAGTTTTAAAAACCCTCCTGGCCGCCTTTTTTCCCCCTTGGAACTCCTTAAGACCATCAGTTGTATGTACAGTGGGGAAAATCTGTAGCACATCTGTATGGAGGAGTGGGCCAAAATCCCTGCTGCAGTGTGTGCAAACTTGGTCAAGAACTACAGGAAACGTCGGACCTCTGTAATCGCAAACAAAGGTTTCGGTACCAAGTATTAAGTTCTCTTTTTCTATTGTATCAAATACTTATTTCATGCAATAAAATGAAAATTAATTATTTAAAAATTACAGATCTCTCCATTCTTTGTAGGTGGGAAAACTTGCAAAATAAGCAGTGTATCAAATACTTATTTTCCCCACTGTATGTGCTAATGGTGCCCCTCCTCACTTCCTCTAGCATTGGGCCACTTTTCAGCCTGAGCAGAAGCTGTGGATGCCAGCAGCAGCACTACTGTCAGAGCACTGAAATTCATGTTGCCAAAATTTATTGTCCTTGTCATATAAACCTGACTCCAGTCCAAACCCACAGCTGCAGCAGCACGTGAATTGTATTTAATGGCCTTGTAAAGTCTCCAAGCTAAATTAGAAAGCAAGTATAAGAATGATACTGTTACTAAACATGCTTGTTACCCAGTCACTTCATTATTCAACTGAAAGGTATAGTGTTTGCTATGAAGCCAACAAAGCTGTGGCCATGATGGTAATTGTTGTAATATGCACATTGCTACAAAGAAGCTTTGAATTCTAAAAATCTTTTGCACTTTTTCAACCCCCCACACACAGGATCACCACAGTTTCAAGGCAGGCACATCAGACTAGCATTACAAATTTGTTATCTGACCAAATGTCATGCTGTAAAAATCCCCCCCCAGCTAGAGAAGTCTTTCTGCAGAACATCACGGTGATGCTGACATTTTGTTTTTATCATATCTTATTGGTCATTACCATAATCTTGAGTTGGGGCCAAAGGCGCGCCTTCTGTGATGAGTGACCTTGACATTTTGGTCACCAAAATTGAATTTGTTCATCAAAGCATTCTTGGGAAATTCAAGACAATTGGGTTCACGAACACCCCCCCCCCCCCAAAAAAAGAAAAAAACCCAAACAAACAACAAAACATTGTATATTGATGACTTGATATTGTGTGTGGTCAGCCTGCTTGCATCACTTTGGGTGACATTGCTTTCACAACATATATTTCCCATGAACTTCCATGGAATAGCTAATTGACGGCTGCTTTTCTTGCTTGATCCTTTATCGTTACTCTTTTACAACTCTGTGCGATCTTATATGTAGAGCGTAGGCTGTTGCTGCCATGTCAGCGCTGCTACTAGAGACCTAAAGAGCTCTTGTTTAGATTTTTACAGGTCTATGCCAAAGGGAAATCATTCATCAATTGAAAAATCTTGTGTTTTTTAATTTATTTTTACATAAACTGTTCATAGAAAGTGGATATATCAACCTTAAACGCCACACTGGTTTGTAGACAACAAGTCTCATTTGAGTATTTTGACAATGGCCAACTTTGTGTTTTGAAACAAGACAGCAACTAGAAATCACAAGTTATCTATTAAGCAAAGCCAGGGTTAAATGAGTTGCATTTCATTCTGTGAGAAACTCTCCATGGAACCATTTAATCCTGGTTGTTTCACTCACTAAACTATAATACTTGTGATTACAGCTTTCCTTTTTAAAAATTTTTTTTTAGTCAATACATTTAGACCAGCTGGCATACCAATACAGTACTGTCAGCATCAGCACCACACCCCAACCAACTTCCCATGAACAGCTTTAGCAGCTGTCAGTCTTCCTGTCTCTCCTGATCCCAGCCATCAGTCTCCTCCCTCATTTTCTGACATTAGTTATCTGAGTCTCGTACACCCTCTCCCTCCTCGACTTTGATACTTTTTGTCTCCTCATCTCCTGCCACTTGTGAGGAGCCTATTTAAATTTAAAAGGGCCCAGAGGACTCTCAGCCTGAGTGTGTAAGAGTCTCAGCTGCCCTGACCTGGATAATATGTGACTGTTTTAATGGCTGGTAATGAAACTTACCACCTTGCCACTTAACACATCATTTTTTTCTTTAACTCTGCTTTTATTATTCTCCTTGATATAATTGATTTTTAATTCTCTGATTTCAATTTATTCACGTCTTTCTCTTAGTCTCTGTCTCTCTCCAAGGATCCTGACGGTAATTATGTCTCTCTGGCCTGTCTGCCTCAGTGACACGCTCTCACCACTATCATTTTATTCCATCACTGAATGACAAAGGGTGAATCAGCATTACCCTGTAAGGACTGATTTTGACATTGGTAACACCCAGACGTCAGAAACGTATCACTCTCCCTTCACTTTCACCAATCTGACCCCCATGTCACCACCCTCCACCCCCTCAGCTGTCAGTGTGTGCGCTTTAGGTAGCATCACCCTCATGGTGATAGGCATGTCAGGAGCCCTCAGTTCTGGTCCTGACACGTTTCATTTCTCTGCAGCTCTACGAAAAATCTTGCTGTTGTCATAGTAAGGCTCTGCTCTTACTCCAGAGGAACCAAAGACAGAGTTGACTTGAATAGCTTGTTGTGATTGCACAAGTAAGTCAGACTTTGCAAAGTTCTCTTTTTTTTTTAAAGGGAACTGGACTGTTTTTTTTTTAGCAGCAGTTGCACACACGTGTCACCTTAACTGTATCAAACAGATTTGGTCTTATCCAACTGGCACATGGTAAACAATTGGAGTGGTACAGTACTTGTATACACTTACTGTGAGTATTTGAAGTGCTTTTTCCTATAATCCATATTCACATGCTTTTTTGCTATCATGCACAAACACTCACTTCAATGGATGCACCATGCACATGTTGACATGTGGACTGGAACAGATGGAGAACTTTCGACTAGGAGACGTTCTACCTCCTGAGCCACAGACGCCCACCACGATTGGCATGCAAATCTAGGACATATTGCTTCACTTTATTTTGTATGAACACATTCAGATTTATGTGCACCATTAGTGATATGAACACTCCTGTGATCTATCAGATCCTTTTGCCTCACCTTTTGAGAACAGCTATTAACACTTAGCAGTAAAGTGTCAGCTGATCTTGTTTAAAGGCAAATCAATTTTTAAGCATAGACATTAGCCCACTTACTTGAGGTACATAAAGCAATCTGAGAACCTATAGGTCATCCTCTGGGGACAACTGCAAAAAAAACTGCAGTTCAAAAGTTACTTTATTGCCAGTCTACAGCCAGTGGTTTCAAGACTTCATTTTGGTGATTGGTGTTTCTTATTTTTCTTTTGACAGCAATTGTTTACTTTCATGCAACCACTCCTGCCACTCATGACAACCAAGAACAAATTTAGGGGTACAAATCACACAGGTTCACCAAAATTGGACATAGAAGAATCTAATTTCTGCAGTGACATTCACAGAGTAGGGTCAGAATTTGCAACATGCATCAAGAAGGAATGGATCCAGCTTGCCCTGTATCGGTGGTTCAAACTGGTTGTGGCTGTAATGATTCAGATGACTTTTTTTTCTTGGAACACTGTTGAGTCTATTAGTACCAATGAGTATTACTTAAATGCCATAGCCACCTGAGCATTGTGGCTGACATGTTAAATCCTTCTGACCACAGTGTGTCCATCTCCTGATAGCTGCTTCCACAAAGCTCAAGTCATCTCAAAATTGGTTTGCTGAACATAACAATGAGTTCACTGTACTCAAATGGCCTCCTTTGGGGTGTGATGGACCGAGAGATTTGCATCATGGATGTCCACCTGATGATAAATCTGCAGTACCAAAATCAGAGGAATGTTTCCAGCACCTCAATGACTCTGTGCCAGGTAGAATTAACAGTTATGAAGGGGTCCAACCTGGTGCTAAGGTGTACCTAATAAAGTGGTGAGTGTATGTAAAATGGAATGTGTACCATGAAACAAACTCTGTGTGAATTCTATCTAAAGGTCTAACAAGGGTTGGTAAGAGATACACACTTGACTGTGCACTTTCTCCCTAACCTCTCATGCTGAATTCCTATTATGAAGAGCATCTCCAAGACTATTGTGAACACAGTGGCTACAAGGACCAGTACCTCTTGTCCAATTAAATCTGAACCTATTTTATTGAGCACATAGCCAGCCCACCAGATTCACTTGGTAATACAGACTTCAGTCATGCATAAGATTTCAGGTTTTGTAAAGGCCAGTGGTCCACAGCCACAGTGCATGCATTTTCAAATGTGATGGGAAGCTATATTCAAGAGGTACAAATTTCAGAATATCATCAGGCTGTTCTCATCCCTGGGGCAACAATTAGTGACATTTCGTCAAAGTTACTGCTGTGGCTCATTTACATAAGGATTTCTGAGCCCTGATCTACGAGGCTATGGCAGCAGACGGAGGGCTCAGTCAAATCCTACTCATCGATTACTGTTGTGAAGGGGCATGTTTTAACCCAAACCATTATGTTTAATTTATTTTTTCTAAAGCAAATCAAATAATCCTCAGTGCCAAAAGCTAATAAAAGCAAAAAAATAAAAGGGAAACAAATAACTCAGGAATTGGGGAATATCAAGTTGTCCCATCAGAGCCACCTTGTGGTTTAATCTGCCTTTATTCTGTTTATCCCAAAAACCTAACTTTATTTTTAAAATGGGACTGTTATCTCGTGGCAGCCATTACTGCAACTGTCAGTCTGTCATGGCTGCAGAGGAAGCATGTGACATGTGACTCCTCTGCAATATTTCAGCAAAATTTGTTCCTTTCTTTAACCACTCGGTGGTAGTACTGACACCTTTTCAGAGTTTTTTTTTAAATGCCATCACATATGTCTGAAGAGGAGCTGACAGGGCTGTACTGTGTAGCTTTTAAAAGGGCATCAGTGCATAATTTATATAGCCTGTGTGTTTTGCATGAGGCACCCTTGGAGAAACATGCAGAGCCTCATGTCCTATCAGACCTCCAAAATTGGGTTACAAATGACAGTCAACTAATTCATTAATTAAAATCATAGTCTAAAGTTAGACACATTAAGTCCTATAAAGAATGCAGTGCAAAATGGGAAGAAATGCATGTCAGTGACAAAAGTGATGAAATAAGGCCATTATTTATAAGTAACAACCTTTAATTTTCAGTTTGTATTAGTAACCTCAAGTTGACAATGAAGGATGTGCTGTTCTTCTACTGTACAATTTCTTTTTGTTTTTCTCTGCCTTTTGTGTGGGAGTGGGGAGGTCATGCATATTTCATGGATACGCCTTTTTAGTAGGAAATTATATTTGGAAAATGAATAAACAAAAGGGATTTGATGATCCAAGCTGAACTCCAAAGTAGATGTGTAAAACTTTATTTAGACACTACTTGCCTGCAGGGACTGTGCAGTAAGTGAATAGGTCCCTATCCCTGTCCTTGTTGCACAAGGCACTGGATATTGTGTTCTTGTAGTCTTATACTACGCTTTAAAAAACAAAATCTGCACTTGTTCCAACAAACTGGGGAAGCAGATTAATATAAAGAGGATGAGTCTCCCCATCAGAATTCAAATTGTACATTTAATTTCAGTTACAATAATCTGTTGAGTTTATTGACAGGATTTTAACTCGAATTCAAATGAAGCATCACAAGTGGCATTGCAGCCTTTTCTTACTGTATGCTTAAGTGGACCAAAAGAGCGTGAATCTAGTCTATTTCATAAAGTTAAAGACGCTGTCAAATGCAGCATCCCAACTGCACAGTTTGGAATCTCATCAGTGATCTTTCTCTTTATCTCCCTCTGCATCTGTTTCTGATTTTTAAATTTAATTTGCTGCATATTGCATATGTTTTTTATGAATGGGTTTGGTTAATTTGAGCAGGGTTTTTTTTTAACATGTTTTTCTGGTGCCAGCTGAGAAGCCTGCAAAGCAAAAAAGGGGGAGGGGGGGGCATGTTCTTTATTTGTAAAGATAGTGGGTGCATTTGGGAGTGTGGAGGGGTACACAGCCCCTCCATCTCTACTCTTTTTTTTTCATTGACATTATACTTTTCTGTTTGCATGCATAAAAATTTGTTTTGCATTTCACACGTCAGCAAAAACACAAAAACAACTAACACTTTTTCCCCCCTTGTGTCTCCCACTGTTCACACTATATTTTTATACACCCTTATCTTTCATCCCTGTTCTTCCTCTACCTCCTCTCGTCCTTTTATCCATCTCTCCTCTTCTGTAAAAGTCACACATCTAACTCTGTTTTTTTTTTCTTTTACAGTGTGGCTGCAAAGCCCTGAGCACATCTGTTATCTCTTAGTGCTGCCTCAGTAACTATTTGCCCTGTGAGCTGCATTGTCTATTTTGGATATTCAGTGCCAGCACTGGCCGAGGGTTGAACTAAACCCCCGAGGGTAGACGTGGAACCTTTTTAACCCCCCAGGCCTATTTGTTGCATCTTGAAATATAGACTCTCATTGTAATGACACTTGGCAGCATAAAAAATGGGAAAAATCACTGTAAGATGGCTCAGAGGGAAACATAGGTTTATAATGAGTGTTTGTTTGAAAATGATCAGTTTTGTTTACCGGAGCTGAGCAAAAGTATCTGGTGTAGAACGTGCTTTATATATAACTAATTTTATGTTAATTCAGTGTCAATTATTCAAAATTATACTGATTATACAGATTGCATAATACAACATATCAATCTGGACGTGGTTGAATTTGTAGGCACTACTGATATTTCAAGACTATGTCTACTTATTTCTATTTAAATGCAAAGAACTAATGTAAACTATTAAGTGACTGTCTGGTTCCTGCAGCAAATGTTTTCAACTGAATAATTAATGCCCATGTCATTAAAATGTCAGACATCATGCAGCATATCTCTTGGGTGTTTTTAGAATTACCAGTAAACCATAAAGTCCATTTACAATGTGACCTATAGCTGAAAGCAATAACTTCAGACTTGCATGTTCAGTCACTCGGAAAAGAAGAGAATTCGCCAACGTGCTGTGTGCTGAATGAACTGAAGTAGGTGCATCAGAAATTACAATCCAAGTGTCTCTTCTCTCAAACGTTCTTGACTATGAACTTGCATTAAATGTTAATCATAATATCACTGTCAGGATGCTCGAGCTGCTTTTCCTGAACACAAGCACAGAAACCTGTTTCTGTTATGTTAAAGATGTGTTGGTGTATGGCAGTGGTTCTCAAATCCAGGCCTCGTGGCCCAGTGTCCTGCACTGGGCCACGAGGCCTGGATTTGAGAACCACTAGTGTACGGCTATCATGCACTTTGATTATTCTGTACATTGAAGAAGGATTGTTAGGTCACTTACACTTTTCTGCATTCTGGTTAGTTATGTGATCTGTATAACACGCGACACTAGTAAGTTTTATTTTAATTCTATAGTGTAATCTTAGTTTTTGGATAAATAAGCTTAAACTATTTTCGCTTTAGGTTTTATTAAATTAGCATAATCGCTGAATCTTTTTTTTTTTTTTGAAAGGACCATAAACTTTCTTCGAGAAATGTTTTTTTTTTTACTGAGTAAATTATCAAAGTATCATTTGATAACTTAATTTCACTTTATTTCTAAGTGTATATACCAAGTTTTTATATTAGGACATAGAAGGCACCGGTGTTATCTTTTAAAGGCAAATCACAATCACATTTATTTATTATATCTGCCAGTTTTGCCAAAACATTGCTTGTGTAATGCTGTAGTCTCTCACCCCACCCTTTTCTGTCCCACAAGAGAGTTTATGAGCTACGTGTAGTTTCTACCACTGAAAGACACATTTGGAACAGCACAGATTAAAAACAGTGTTGTATGGTACACAGTGAATTGTTCCCTCTCATTCTTGGGTCCAATTATTGGTCTTGTTGTGTATACCTTAATAAAACAACTTTGCTTACAAATCAAATGATACATTAGACAAACACAGGAAGGACATGCAAACTCCACACAGAAAGGCCCGGGACAAGATGGATTCAAACCCAGACCTTCTAGCTGTGAGGCAACAGTGCTAACCACCAGAAGAAGCTGTAGAGGCAGAATTCTGTTTGAGTCACCACTAAATTCAGAATGAAAAATTTGAAAAAGAGCCACAGTAACACACTGGCACAATAAATACCCACGCGCTAAGGTTGTGCTTCTTTTTACAAAAATTTTTCATATCCTTTAAACCCTATTTATTTTACTGTTAAAACTGATCAACACTCATTGCCTTTGCATTTGTGAAAAACACAGCTAGACAATGAGTCGAGTAACTGTTCTGAATATCGCCTGCATGCAGCAATATTCAGTCTGGACTTGAGGTGTTTTGGGGGCTAAAACGTAGAGTTTTGCTAGACAAACATTTGTGATTCAGATGTGAATTAATTTTGTTAAATGGATTAAACTCATCAGGTGGTATTTCAGTGTCATCAGTATCATCCTTAGATTCTAGCTGTGCACGTTGAGCAAGAGCATTGTTAATTGCCACATCAGAACCATGAAGGGTTGCATTTGCAATATTTTGAGAATTTATGGTAAACTCACCTGAGGAAACATGTGGCTGATCTACTGGTTTATTATCCTGTCATGGTCCTGGGCAGTCTGCCCAGTGTTTGTGTTTGTTTGTTCTATGAGGTTCTGTTTTTTGTTATATCTGTAGTTGTGTTTCTTAGTTTCCTTACAGTTTAGATTCTCAGTTTGTTATAGTTTTGAATTCTGCTTTATCGTTATTGTATCCCATTCCTGTCTTCTTCCGTGGTTGTGAAAGAGTAGCAAACCAAACTGAAGGAGAAAAAAAAAAAAAGAGCAGCGAAACAATGCGAATCAATCCTTATTTTGAGTTGGCCTGCTCTTTTCCAACGAGATGACCTTCATCAGGGCAAAACCAATATGAGTCAAAGATTTTTCATTTTGTCTGGCAGAATGGTACACATACCAGTGATTCCATTTTTGTGTCCTGACATATCACTGTGGCTGCTTTATTGCTGAATAAACTGAAATATCAAACTATCACTGCACTCTTATTTTGTTCAGTGTCTCACTCTCACAGTGGTAATGTCAGGCTTTGTCTACATATCCTTTGCCTAACATGCAGTTCCTTGCAAGAATCACATTGATTCACATAATGCCACCATTATACTTGCAGTACTTTTATTTATTTTTGAATAATTGTGTAAAAGGATCAGGCAAGATTGGTAGATACAAAGTATTGGTGTGCTCTGTACTTTGACTGTTCAGCCATTTCAGTTTTCTAGAAAGGTGTTAGGAAGGAACTTTTTTTTTTTTTTTTTGGAAGGGAGGGACAAATAGAAAGTATTCAGAGCCTGTACTTTAGTACTTTAAAGTGGAAAAAAGCCCTAGCTCTTTGGAGGACATTTTTACCAGCTATTTTGTGCAAATCTAACTGAACCTTATAACAATTACATATCAAGGGCATATGTATTTTAATTCAACATAAATTTAAATTGTAGTGAATGTACTCAGCTTGAACATCTGTTGCATAGAACACAAGCAGAGGAAAGACAGAGGGAACAGACCAGTCAGAGTGCCCATGCTGGTCCCTGTCCACTCAGACCCGTCGCTATGGGCGGGCCCTGGGGGGCCGTGCCCGCCCACTGATACGCTTGGGCCCACCCTGGCCCGCCCACCCAAGCCAGATCACTAATCAAGCTAATAATAGTGGTGCCCCCCTGTTGGATTTCATAAGCCCCCCCTTAAGAGTGAGATCTGGCGACGGGACTGTGTCCACTGCTGAAAGCAACATTTTCTTTTACATCACGTAGGTGGCTGGGTGCATGTGCAATGCTTACCTGGGGAACACCTGGCACCAAGATGCACTATGGGAAGAAGGAAATCTGGTGGAGGAAGTGGAATGCTTAGATGTTCTGCTGGGAAGCCTTGGGTCCTGCCATCCATGTGGATACTACTTTGACACGTACCACCTACCTCGCCATTGTTTCAGACCGTGTACACTCATCCATCCATCCATCCGTCCTCTTCCACTTATCCTGTCATGGGGGGGCGGGAACCTATCCCAGCTGACATAGGGCAAAAGGCAGGGTACACCCTGTAGAGGCCGCCAGACTGTCGCAGGGCTAACACAAAGAGACAGACAACCATTAAGTGAAACTTCACAATACTCCAATGTAGCCTGGACTAAATTACCTAGTATTTAAAGAACACAAAGTATGTTTCACAAAAACACAATTCAGCAGCACATCCTGTACAGATCTAATGTCTGTAGAAAAAAAAATTCTAAAATGAATTAGGATGTTACAGGTAAGATTTTAATTTTGTTTTGAAAATTCAGGGAGCAAGGAGTAGAAAGCTGAGAGATTTATGTAAAAAAAAAAAAAAAAGTAAGGGAGTAAAAGAGAGAGATGGTTAATGACACAAAGTTGTCCTGGGATTGATTGCTCTAAACAACTGCATGTCTGAAAGTGTGATGTAGAAGATAAATCTGTCAGGATGGGCTATATAAGTCCATGATGTCCTCAGGCAGTCAACTAAAGTCTCGAGGCCCTGACCGCACACACACTCTGTCTCCCTTTGTTTTCAAAAACTGCCTGGGGATATCAGCTACATAGTGACTGATATGGTGCAAGAAGGACAGGAAGGGAACTGGAAGAAAGGCTTTAAAAAAAATACACTGCTGCTCAGTGTAAGGTGGGAGTGACATGGTCATACTGCTTGGTTCTAGTTCAAAGCCAGCCAGCAGAGCTCTGGACACAGTCACTCTTCCCTTTGTACACCTGGATTATGGTTCAGACTGATGTGTATATATATGTGTGTGTGTGTATATATATGTGTGTGTGTGTATATATATATATATATATATATATATATATATATATATATGTGTGTGTGTGTGTGTGTGTATATATGTGCATGTATATATTTATTTATTTTACAGGTGACCACATTCAGAAAACGGTATTTAATGATAAAGTTTCAGAGGGTTCAAGAATGCTAATTTGTTTAATTCCCAAATCCATTTTTGATGTTTCAGCCTTTGGATAGTAACAGATGGCTGAATGTTCTTTGTCCCATGTATATCTCAGACTAAACATAACATGCAGAATGAAGACGGAATCACAACAAGAGGTGAAAGCTGTGTAATCCCAACCATCACTATAAACACTGATTATGTTAGTTTCACTGCATTGCAAACAGCTCAAAAGTATTTTCACACATTCAGTCTGCAAATTGTCCCAACCTGATTCTGCTAGGATTGTCCAAAGTTGTTCTCCTTCATGCACAGCACACTGCAGAACACAGGAAAAACACTTGCTAGGTGGGAATTTTGATTGCATGTGAGAATGGGTAGTAGTCTGAATTCAGACTTTGTTTGGGAGGCGGCATGCTGAGGACTCTTTAATGTCCAGATTTTTTGCACTATATTTGCACAAGCCTCCAAGTGATGTCTAGAAAAATTCAGGCCTGCAGAGCTCATGTGAAGACTAAAGTGAGAACTACTTTCATATTTAAAAAAAAAAAAAAAAATTAGCTTAAGGAATTCAAATCTCTCAACCGATTTCTTAAAATATTGACTGTTTTAATATCTCTTTTAGGTTAGCACTTTAAGTTTTAAGACAAGGCTGTTTCAACAGTGATGCTACAGATTTGTCCCAAAACTTATACTTAGATTATTTTATTGCACACTCAGTAGTTTTTCCCAATTTTTGACCAACAAATGAGCAACAAGGAGGGAAACTTACAAGATCAACAACAAACTGCACCTCCTTTTCCAGATTTGACAGTATGCCAGTAAATGTCCACTTAAAAAAATAAGTATTCAATTCCTCAGAGTTTTTTACCTCTTAAAACTGAATGTAAATTTTCTGCACACAGTTTTTACTAAGATATTTTGTGTTAAGATGATAAATTTTGTCATTGCATTGTATTGTGTTCAGCAGGCAAAGCCTTTTTTCCAAATGTCACACTGGCTTCAGTAGTTTACTTCATGACACGTTCAGTGGCATTGGACCTTTGTGTGGCTTGTGCCCAACGTGGCCTTGATGAGGTTTTCAGTAAACTGACAACTTATGTCTACATTAGTCATGGCAGATGAGTGCAGTTGTCTTTGCAATAGGGTGAGATGGAAAGCCAGACCCTCAAAAGCCACAATTCAATTATTTTGAGAGCTTTCCCAACTCCTCAGAGATAGAAGTGGCTGAGCCGTAGATGAGACTCGTCCTCTATGTCCAGGTCCAGTCAAGATAATGAATAGCTCATTGAATAATTCATACTGAGGCACAAGTCAAAAACACAAGATAATGTTTTTTTCTGAGTATGATGGATGAGGAGGGTCTTCAGTGCAGAGAATATTTAGTCTAAATGACTGAAACATGAGGTCACTGTAGAGCCTTTGTCAGCACTCAGGTCTTTGGTTAGCAATGTTGGGGAGTAACTTTTTGCATGTTTCCCTATCCCTTAAATTGTTGGGGAAACTGTTAGTAAAATGAATGTATATAGAAATAAAATTGACACACTTGCTTTGCATCTTTTCACAATGCAGGAATACCACCTTTTGACATATTTCAGGACATGTTTAGGTAAAAATATAAGTACAACACCTCGTGTAAAATGGCTTACAGAGATCACATCTACTTCTAGACAAGCTCCATTCATTTAACAATAAGTGCTTAAAATTTGACTGATTTTGACTGGTTCTCTTGTTTGAATTAGCATCTTTTAAGGTTGAGCTAGGAACAGGAGGACTCTAATGCAGGAAGCAATATGCAGATGGAGTAAAAAGATTTACCAACTGCACAGAGGAATATTTCAGGTCACTAGAGAGTAAGCAGGCGGGGAAGAGAAAACCTGGAGAGCATAAGGAGTATAAAGAGACATGACATTTGAATGCTGGAGATCACAACTATAAACCAGCAACATGAGAGGAGCCTGAACACTTTACCACTGCAAATTGATCTAGCAGGTGGAAGTGCTAGTCTTGTTAGCCAGACAGGTGTATGAACCAGAGATCTGGCAGAAACCAATGAATAGCACTGCCTCCAGGAATCCACATAAACCTACAGACACATGCATAAACAGAAAAAGAGAGATAAGAGCCAAGAAGAAAGTGGCAGCCTGACACTAGAGGAATAAGGGGATGATAATGGTGTTGTCACTCATCTGCCAATTAAAGTCAAACCACAGTGCTGAGTCTGTTACCAGCCAACCGTGTCTTCAGACACAAAACCTTATTGTACTGGAAGTGGAACAATTTCCTGTTGGACTCGTAAAGGGTTCTAATGTTGCCGTACTGAGTAAAGCTCATCATTGTAAATATTCTGTAAAGCCTGACAAAACATCCTTAGGAATTTAATGTAGCCACCAAGCTTAAAGTAATCATGGAATTTATTGTCGTCTCATATATTTTAAACAGAGTAGCCTCTAATGTAACCTTTCCAACACTGCTGTGAACAGCGCTTGATTTGAATTTCTGATTTTAAAAGTGGATTTTAATCTAGTTTTTCTACTCATAAGCCATGACTCATTCCACTTCCTGGATGAGTAGGTGACTAAACAAACAAAGCTGAAACACCTTATGTGTTGATTCACCCCCCCCACCACTTAACATACTTGTGCCCTCCTCCTCTAATTAGTTGATCGATGCAGTGCTAATGTTAGACTAAACTGCCAAAGTGATGGATTCAAAATGTATTTAAATAGGCCAAGATAAACGTGAGTATATCTTGGCCTACATATACTCACGTTTATGATCCAGGCATCCTATAATGCAAATAAGCTGTTTCTCAGACAGTTCCTGCCTGGTAACCTTCCATGTCTTCACTGACAGAAAATAACTTGATATTTAACCAATAAATTGAAGCTTCCAAATCGAATTTTATGAAACTGAATTTCATCCAACACAGTCCTCCTCTAAGATTGATCCCGTGGGAATCTACATTTTTACACAGTCATTCATTTCTTTGCAAAGATTCTGCACTATTTTTCTTCCTCCTGTGCAAAAATTATGGAGGCTGTATGTGGCTGAAATTATTAATGAACACTGTGGGAGGCTCATTTAGCTTCACAGCGTGGAGATGAATTTGCAGGAGTAGTGAGTGCATATCCATTCAGAAATTTAAGAAAAATATGACAGACAATGAGATGGACTTTTTTGTATCAACAGGTGCAATAACAAAACTTCTTGTCAGACTTTTAGCCAGCTGTCCTTAAATTGTTTCATTTCAGCTGCCACATCGTTAGTACGCCATTACTCTGCTTCAAAAACTCATCCGTGGGTAAATGGAGGATTAACTCTCATCCTACCGACTGGGCTCCATGCAGATCCCAGGGGTGGGTGATTGTGTATATTGTGCATATATTTATTTATTTGTCATGTCACAGGTGTTTTTTGTTTTGTTTTGTTTTGTTTTTTTCCCATCTTCTTTTTTAAAATTTTTGTTAATCACTTTACATTGCTGTATTGATTATTGCTTTTGGGTCACAGGGGACCCCAGTCAAAAACACAGAATTGGTTTTTAGATAGACTTCAATTATTGTTGCATTACTAAAACACAATCTTACATTTCAAAACTCTTTCAAATTTGAGCACCATTAAAGGTCACAGGCATTGTCATTTCACACCACCCTCTGCCCCCCCCTCCTTCCAGCTGATAGAAACAGAGCTCACTGTCTCTGTAACTGAAGACATAACCCCGGACACCCTGAAATCTAAAGCCCATTGCCCCTGAATCGCATCAGATGAAGGTGATTGGAGCCTGCATAAATACAGCATCTGTTTCTTACGTGCTGCTTCTGATACTTGGTAACTTGCAATAGATGTCTGGCTTATTAGCAATACTTTGCACAATATCTTAGCCATAATGAGTCTCTATATTTCCAATATTTGCCCTCTAGAAAGACCATACTTCGTTCGAGTCCTGGCCCGTCAAGAAACGAAGGTATGACTTGAACAAGTCCTCCAATCCATACGACAGTATCAGTCGTTGGTGCACGAAACACGACCCATAGGAGCATTTCCAAAATGAGTGCTCCTACGTGTGGCTTCGCATGTCATGTGGTCATGTCCATGTTTGTTGTTGTTGTTGTTGTTGCTGCTGCTCAGGAGGTAGAGTAGGTCACCTGTTAATTGGAAAGTTGGTGGTTCAATCCCAGGCTGTTCCAGTTAGCATGCCAACGTATCTGTGGTCAAAATACTGAAGTGCTTTTATGAATGAGGAGCTCTTCGAGTGCTCAAGTACACTAGTAAAGCCCTATATAACAGCCAGTCTATTAATTGTTTTAACTTTTCCGGTTATATCTAATGTCACTTAGCCTCCGCAGACTTTTGAGGAATTGTGTTTTTCAGGATTTGCCAAAGAAACCCAAACATGTTATTCACATGCCCGAAAGGGTATGCACCCTACCCTCTGTTCTCCCGTGTTTATTTCCCATCATCTGTTTCTAAATTAATTCCCATGAGATTTCTCTATTGGCTGTCTGTAATCGCAGGCGTTTTCAATCCACACCACTATATTGTAACATGAGAGTCCAACCACGTGACTTAAAGTCCTTTGATACACTGTAAACAATCAGAAATGAAACAAAAGGTAAAAGAAGATGCATATGGACAGTCAGCTACTTTGATGGCAAGCAGGACATCTTAGTTTAGGTTTTAACATTTTCTCCTGTACTATTCTTTCTTCTCATTATGTTGCTAAGAGTCCCTGTACAGCACAGCTTAATGTTGAGTGTTTTTTAAAATCCATCATTTGTGGTGTGTAAAAAAAAAAAAAATAGCAGTTGTCATGCAAACTTGAAAAGCCGGGATCTCAGTTTTATTTATATTTACTATGTGATTTCCTTTATAATGAGCAATGAGGCCTGAGAGGGCTGTTAGAGATGTTGTAGCTCCTAGTCTTATTTGGAAACAGTTTAGACTGTAAGCACTCTTAATGGCACAGAACTAATGAACCCATCTGCACTATTATGGATCTGCCGTTTGTGACAAGCTCTGTGGTGCTGAACCACATAATGGTCCTCAGCTAAGGGTGCAGTGTAAGCTCCAGCCTGGACAGCTCATCAGGCACAGAGGACAGAGCAGCTGGGCAGCAGGAGGGACATGACGTGGGAAGCAAAGCGAGTTGCAGAGGCTGTTGGCTACTGAGTGGTGGCTGAGAGATTACATGGCATTGCAGATTGGCTGCTGCATGCCTGAGGCAGAACACGCAGCACAGCAAGGTGCACTGTTTGTGTCACTCACAAGCATGTGCTCTGAACACAACCTCATTGTTGGAGCTACATTTCAGAGGGCAAGTCAAATCATCACAATTTCCTCAAAGCTGCAATTTAAATTTTGACAAGAAAGAAACTTTGTCACAGTTTTCAAACCAGTGGCATTTTTATAACCCCTTCTGATTAGTTGACTTCACTGAAAGTGTGCCGCGAGAACTACAATACTCATTGCTTCGTGGGAGGACGGTGTCACAGATTAATGTTTGCAGTGCTGCAGGGATATGCTTCTCTGGTGCCATTTTTATTCTGTCACATTCAGCAGCCTACAATTAGAATATTGCTTAAAAACAAATTGATGGTAATTATTGCTAGCAATATTTTTTTTTTCATGTGGAACTAGAAATTATCTAATTAACCTGGATTCCACCTGTGAAAAGGTCAAAAGCTTTGACTTACATTTCTGCTTTCAGCTTGAATTTTGTTTTTGTTTTTAAAGTGTTGCTGTTGAAGTAGAGCTTGCTGGTAAAAGTGTGTACAGAAATATTTTTTTAAATCACACCATACAAAGTTTGATCATGAAGCTGATCAGCCTACATAACTAAACCAACTTATCGGAAAGAAGCCCATGGTTTGTATGCCAGTGGTGTGACATGTCTTTTAAATGGGTAAGAATAACATTTCCATAGAGAATAAAACTTTGCATCCTCAATTATAGCTTTTGATGTCAAGAAACAAAATCTTCCTCAAACAAGACAAACTGGACCAGATATTAAAAGATAATTTTGTGACGCCTGCCTTTTATTCTTTTAGAAATGTTGGCAGCCTCCTGCATCTTGCTGCACTCTTCCTGGAAATCTTCAACTCGATGCATTCCTTCATTGCCGAAGAATTGTAAAATATAATTACATCTATAATCATCTAAGTACCGTATTTTCCGGAGTATAAGTCGCACTTTTTTTCATAGTTTGGCTGGGGGTGCGACCTATACTCCGGAGCGACGTATATGTGACATTTATAACACATGAACCAAAATACTCCAGCCACTTGACATCTCCGTGAACTGCAGCTTTAAGGCAGTCTTGCGTAACCTGAGGGCGCAGTGGATGATGGATGGAGAGCACAGTTTAACGGCAACTGGGAGAATGCGCCACCCAACTTTCCTGGAAGTCATTGGATGGATCAAGAAAACATGGGCTTCAGTGACAAACCATCCTGTTGGGATTCAGAAAGGCTGGAATAATTGGAACTGCAGCTGACGACGAGTCTGACTAACGCGACACAGAAGAGGAAGCGGCGCTTCGTCTACGGAGTGTACGGAATTGTTTAGAAGTGACACCGAGGATGAAGAATTCAATGGATTGATGGTTTGGTTAACTTGTTAGTATGTTCTTTATGCTATGATTATCTGAATAACTTAATGTTACGTTAACATACTGTAGCGATTCTCTTAGTTAGAGAGCGTGTTGATGTTGTGGGATTTCGGACTGTTCGGGAGGTTCGTGAAGGCAGCATGGAGAGAGAGAAAAAGACCGAGAGCTTGCCTGTGTGTGTGTTGCTGTTCAGCTGTTGTAGTTGTGGTTGGCGTGGCTGTGGCCTACAGCAGCCGTTTTTCTGTTAATAAAGACGACCTTTGTTGTGAATATCGCCGACTTTGGAAGTGTGTTTACAACGTAACAATACCGAACACGTGTTCGTCGTGCGTCATGTAGCTGAATGTGCTACGTTAGCATAACGTAGGTGTAACCGTGTTCGTCCTGTTCTTTAATCCATTATTATTTTAAATTGCCGTTCAAGATGGAATTTCTGCTCTGAGTCTCGGATTCTATCAACCCCCCCCCCCCCCCCCCCCCCCCCAAAAAAGTGCGACTTATAGTCCGGTGCGACCTATATATGTTTTTTTCTTCTTTATTATGCATTTTTTGGCTGGTGCGACCTATACTCCGGAGCGACGTATAGTCCGAAAAATACGGTATTTAGCAATCACTGAATGATGAGTGGAGGAGGATTTTTTTTTTTAACTATGCTCTTAGTGCTTTATTTCTACTTTTGCTAACGCCTCACTACCCAAGGAACTGTACTATTGGCAAACTTTACACTTATGTCTTCCTTGCCTTGATGGAATGCCACTGATTGGTTCTAAATTAAGGTTGACCATCCCACAGTGAGACTGCTGCTACTACTAGTCTGCATCTACAGACACTGTCCAAATCTTGTTCCTGGCTCTCTTTGCCCATAAAATTGTTACAACAGACAACTTCCAATCTTATATATAATGAATTCTGACATGTAGAGGGCTGTCCTCTGCTCAGATTCAGCCAAATGCAGCAAAACCGGTCAGACAGCACTTCACAGTACAAATAAATAACCCAAAGCATTGCTCAAAAGCAACCAAGGAGTTTCTCAAGGCAAAGAAATGGGATGTTTCTCAATGGCCAGTCACCTGATCTCAACCCAACAGCGCATGCTTTTCAGTTATTAAATACAGAACTGAATGCAGAAAAAAACACAAACAGGCAGCAACTGAAGTAGCAGCTGCAGTAAAGGCCTGGCACAGCATCTCAAGGGAGGAAACACAGCATTTAGTCATGTCATTTGGTTATGAGTATATCTGAGGGATAGCTGAGGTCAAGTGAATTGGAGACAAAGTTAGAGAGGCAAGGCTGGTATGGTTTGGACATGTGCAGAGGAGGAATAATGAGTTGGACAAAGGATGTTTAAACATGGGGCTGCCAGACAGGAGGAAAAGATGAAGACCACAGAGGAGATTCTTGGATATAGTGAAGGAGGACATGCAGAGGAGGATGCAAGGGGTAGGGTAAGATGGAGTCAGATGACTTCTGTGGTGACCCCTGAAGGCAGAAGCCAAAAGACTACCCCCTGTGGCCTCGTGGCTAGTGTAAAGTGCATGAATATAAAATTTGTTTAATTCCTGAAGTATGAACCAGCTCTCACTGGCTGTTAAGTTATTTCATCTGTAAACTGTGCAGTCTAAACCATTCTTATCAACATTACACCAAGAAATCTTGACTTCTATGGAGTGTCTGGTCCCACGTATTAACATTTATATCAATAACCTCATGCAGGTCATACTTGGGAGATGGCAAGCTACTGATTACACAAAAATGTGCAAACATCTCTCACTTATTTGGCTTGCAGTACACACACACACACATAAAAGTAGTGATGTATATTTCATGCTTGGGTGGTCCTCTCTGCACACTCTACCTCAGCCAAGCTTCAATGAAACATTCATACAGCAAGTCCCATTTACATATCAAGCAAACCAACCTCAGCTAAATTTGGTTGGTGAAAATGCCTGTTTTGCCTCACATCTTAGTTTGCCTTGTTTTACCGAGCTCTCCTTGTTTGACACATTGTGCAAATTCTTAAGTCAGTGCTGTTTAACAAAAATAAAAAGGCAGATTTCTTTATATTTATACGCTGAATATTCCGCAAGGAAGGAAGACAGCAGGTGAAACACTAGACCTTGAACTTTAAATCTAATTCAAAAAGGGGTGTCACACATACTGAGCAAAGAAGGCAGCTCATTATAGTTAGGTCACAAGCCCTGAACATATCTGTGTAAAGAGTGATTGTCACCTTATTTATTCAGCACTGTGAATGCTTTGATTAAGATGACTTAGTATAATGTCATCAGAGGCCGCCGAACTGGGGTTTTGTGTGTGTGTGTGTGTGTGTGTGTGTGTGTGTGTGTGTGTGTGTGTGTGTGTGTGTGTGTGTGTGTAGCGCTAATTACGCTCGTCGTGTTTAAATGTAATGTAATAAAGGTCTTGGCAGTTTTATTGAATTTTACGCATCACACACAAGACTTAATTGTAACCCTTTATGTGGCTCAGGAAACTGTCTAGGAGTACATTTCAAGGGAATTTCCCACTAAAAAGACTGCAACTTTTGAGAATATGTAGCTTATTAGGCTAATTTCCGTGTCATTTAAGCCAAGCTGAGTTTACACTAAACAAGTGATCATTTTGCACTTCATGGTCAGTATGGAGAGCAGGAATAAACTATCATGGAGTATAGCAGCAAGTTAAGTTCAGAGGCAGTCCCAGCAGATCAGCTGACCCCAATCCCAGCCCACAACAGCTGATATCCTTCTACACTTCTTTTTAAATAACACGCCAAAGTTTGATCATGTACCTGATCAGCTTAAATAGTGAAAACCAACTTGTAAATACAAAAGTAATAGATATTAAGTCCATGGTTTGCATATGACAGTGGTGTAACCGGTTGGTAAAAATAGGGTAAAAATACTTCCAGAAGGAAGTCACAAAGTAACAAATTGGACCAAATTAAAACGTGCCGTTTTACACTTCCTGTATATGCTGACAGCATCTTACTACACTCTTCATGGACGCCTTCAACTTTCTGCATTCCTTTGTGGCTGAAGAATTATAAAATATTATTACTCATATAGTTATCTTCTGAGTATTTTCTATTCACTGACAGTGATGTCAGCCTTGGACACTTGGGTGTCTGATGCCTGGAGGATGGTGTTTACTGGTAGACATTGCTACACAAATGGACAAACAGGGATGAGGGTAATGGCGATAGAGACATTACCACTGGTGCCACACAACCCTGTTATAACAATGAGATATTTTTTCATTCATGTACGTAGGCCTGTGTAATAAAGTTTTCATTTTTACATTGTTGATTATCACATTTCATTAACCATACAGCTAAAGTGAAGTGGTTTAAGCAACTTGTAATTACAGTAAAAGAGACTCAGTCTCATAATCAGACTTTTATTATTGGAGACATCACAGATATGTAAGTGTGCACTAATGCATCTTAATGCTGGCTTTTGAAATGTATGCTGATAACAAGATGGGGTGCACCTCTCCTCTTTATCTGAGGAGGAGAAAGATCCATAATTTCAGAGTCTGAATCTACTGTGCATGTGTTTTTAATGTAGAACCACTGGTTTCCTCTTTTTGTGTGAGAAATGTCCTTAAACACACTGACAGTCTTCTGTGTTCCCTTTCATATAATTTTCAATTACAAAAGCTTGTAAACATTGCATTTTGCTGCATTTGTGAATATCTCTGTGTTTTGTGCGATATTCACAGTATATTGAAGAAGACTTATTAGATCACTTACACTTTCTGTACTTCAGTAAGTCGCATGATGTGTACAGTAACACTTGTTGGGGCTGTTGGATAAATAAGCTCAAACTATCTTTAAGTTAGCAACACTCTATCCAAGTATTATAATGAATTGCATCAGTCTGTCAGTGTCAGCTTGTGTAAAATGCTGTAGGCACTCACCCCACTTTTTTCTGTTCAGCCCTGCAAGAGGGTTTATGAGTTCCATGTTTTCCCCTCTACCATCCACTCAACTAAAGTAAAAAAATATTCATTAGCTATACAGAACACAAATCCCACTTTAAGACAAAATTTCAGACTCAGCTTTATTGTCATTCACACTATGAGATATAGTGTGAAAGAAATGTAGTTTCTCAGGTCTCCGTGTAGGTCAAACATTGGATTATAATAGTAATATACTATAGTATAGTAATAAATAAATAAAATTTAAGTAAGTACAGAAAAATAAATAATAAATAAATAGCTAAACTAGAATAAGAAAAAATAGACTAAGAATACACTAAACTAAACTAAAACTAAAACAGGTATAGCAGCATTCTACTATAGCAGCAACAACTTGAAATGGTCTTAAGGTGCAGTGGTGAATATCAAATAGCAGCTGAATAGCAAGATAACAGTGACCGAATAGCAGCATGGATTTTTTTTTTTTTTAAAGTGATAGATTCTTCAAGTGACAAGTGTGTGCAAGTGTGCAGTGTGGACATATGGTGGTGTGCGAGTGTGGAGGATTAGGGGACACTGTTTGATAAGTGTAGTATGTGGGGTGCCTACTCAGTATATGGGGGTGGAATGTTTCAGTAGTCTGACTGCATCCAGGTAGAAGCTATTTTTCAACCTAGATGTTTTGTCCGGATGCGGCGCAGCCTCCTTCTGGATGGGAGAGGGGTGAAAAGTCCATGTGTGGAGTGGGTGTGGTCATGGAGAATGCAGGTAGCTCTTTCCCTGCATCTGGTGGTGTGGATGTCCTTGATCAGTGGTAAGCTGCACCTGATGGTTCTCTGTGCACAATTAACCAGTCTCTGCAGTGCCCCCTTCTTTGCCACCGTGCACCTAGTGTACCAGGTGGTGATGACACTCCTCCACACATCTGTAAAAGGACCTGAGGATGTCTGTCTTTGGGCCTGCCCTCTTTAACTTCCTCAGGAAGTACAAGCATTGGTGAGCTTTCTTTATTACAGCTTTGGTGTTGGTGCGCCAAGTGAGTGTGTTGGTGAGGTGTACACCGAGGTACTTGATGGAAGTACCAGTCCTACAAAATCCACCACCATCTCTTTGGTATTCTGGACATTGAGGATGAGGTTGTTGTCTTTGCACCAGAGTGTCAGGACTTCCCGCCTGTACACAGACTCATCCCCGTGGCTGATGAGACCAGCCACCACTGTGTCGTCTGCAAATATTCTACTGTTCTTGTAGTGAGCTCTGGAGTCATGGGTCAGTAATATGTACAGCAGTGGGCTGAGTACACAGCCCTGTGGGGAGCCAGTGCTCAGGATGATGGTGTAGAATGTGTTGTTGCTGATTTTGACCCTCTGTGGCCTGTTGGGGAGTGCTGGGTCATCAGGGCATGGTGTGTCCCTCTTCTTGTAGTCCATAATGCACCTGATGCCCTTCCGCATGCTTTGTGGGTCATTTGTGTTAAAATGGCCCTGGATCTTGAGAGCATGTGGACTTTGCTCTCTTTACAGCTGGCGACAGGTTTTTTCCTGGCTGCTCTGAGTACTGCTGCATTGCTGTTCTTAAACACAGCATCACGGGTCCTCAGCAGGGTAGTGATGGGTTAGTCGTGAACGATCTGGCTCTTTGACGTGAACGACGGGAGCCGGCTCCTGGTAGTGAACCATTTCTTTTTTCTTTTCGTTCATTTCTGTTTTGTTTTTTTTCTTGTGGAAGCATGTGATTGGTTAAGATGAATGGTAGCATATGATCGTCTACACTGAGCGGGAGGGGAGGGTCCACGGACACACTGCGCAGTGAGCAAACACCAGAGAGGGAGGGGCTCCTGCAAAATGCGCTCAGACAGGAAAGAGCTAAAGGAAGCTGCGCGTTACATAGAGGCTACACGCGAGAACGGTGAGGAAAATGAGTGACGGAAAGCGTAGTAAAGACTGGACACATTTTAACCTTATACCTCCAAACATGTCGAACGAGACACAGTGTACTTCAAAAGTGCCGGCGTTTGCGGACTTCTGGCAACAAATACGTAATACCACTGTGTGACTGTGAAGTGCAATTTCTGAGCTTTCAGGAACCATTTGATTTTTTTTTTTTTTTTTTTGATGGCATGAATGGTCACAGAGTTACGGTAAAAAGCCAGCTGATCAAGTTCATTTGACCAGCTGATTCTGCAGTGAGAGGCTATGTCTTAATCAGCTGTTCGTGGCTTGTAAGGTCAGGAAACCCGCAATTCAGCAGCGATCGCCTGGCGTTAAAGGATTAATGTGATAGACAGAGTGTAGACTGCAAATTTTACATTTAATATCGAGCAGGCTCCACAAACAACCTCCACAGGATATACGAATTGTTCATCCCTCAGTGCAATTAGAAGAACAAAACAGGGCAGGTCCTCAGGCAGGAGAAACAGGATCCACTCCTCAAAGGCCCTTGTTTTTTCTGATTTCCAATCTTTTGTTTTATAATTTGTATTTGGAGCACTCTATTAAATGTGGAGTATATAAAGAATCATTTGATATAGGCCTAATGTATGTTTTTACATTAGTAATTAATTTTACACTTTTTAAAAAATTAAAATCTAAGGAGCCATTTAGGAGCCGAAAGAGCCAGCTCTTCTTTGGGAGCCGAGTCTAAAGAGCCGGCTCTCTGAAAAGAGCCAGAAATCCCATCACTACAGCAGGGAGTGCACCTCTGTGTTCAGCCAGGGCTTCTGGTTAGGCCTGATGGTGATGGTCTTAGAGGTGGTCACCTCCTCCATGCACATCCTGATGTAGCCCAGGACAGATGATGTGTACTCATCTAGGTCCATGCTGTTCCCTGATGCTGCTGCTTCCTGAATATCTGCCAGTTTTTGGTCTCAAAATAGTCCTGGAGCATAGATACTGCACCCTCAGACCACACACAGATGGTCTTTACTACAGTGTTTCTGCTCCTTGAAACTGGACGGTACTGTATGCAGGGGCTATAGCAGGACTGCGATATGTTCTGAGGTGGTGGGGTGCTGCTCTGTGCACTTCTCGTATGTTTGTGAACACTTTGTCTAAGTTGTTTTCACCCCATGTGTCAAAGTTGACATGCTTGTAGAGCATGGGGACAGCGTCCTGCAGGTTTGCATGGTTAAAGTCCCCTGCCACCACATACAGCGCTTCTGGATGTTTGTTTTGAAGCCAGCCAGTGCCATCATGAAGCTCCCTAAGAGCTACATTCATGATAGCTTGTGGGGGGGGCATAAACTGCCATTATGAACACTGCTGAAAATTCCCACAGCAGATAGTGAGGGCAGCATTTTACTATAAAATGTTCTACTACATCAGAGCAGTGTCTGCTCACTACCGAATAGTTTGTGCACCAACCTTTGTTGATATATATGCAGAGGCCTCCTCTTCTAGTTTTACTGGTGAGCCACTGGCCTGTGTCTAAGCGGGAAAGCAGACACCCGGACAGAGACCAGCAAACAGGAAGATACATTTGGAAACAACATGAAGAACAATAATGGCATTGTATGGTATACAGTAAAACTGTTCCCTGTTCTTCTTCGTCTTTTTCTGTATACTTTAACTGTTTTTAGAAGTCAAATTATACATCAAACATAAAGCATAGTTTTAAAAAAATTTTTTTAGTCAAATTTGAATTCTTTAAAGAAAAACTACCAAAGATTTGTGCATTTTAATTAGAGCGGAAGTCTCTTTTTAATTATTATTTCATTAATAATAGAGATTCTGAGTTGTAATTAGACATTTTTGGCCACGAGCATGAAACCCCTGTTCACAATTCTAAGTTGTCAAGTCCATGACCCCAACAATTGGGTTTATTATACTCAGGCCAAAAGAACAAGATGTAGTTACAACACAAGTCACTTGTTTCCTGATGATTTGTGAAAGTAAATAAACTTACAATTTTAATACAGGCAGCCTGACTAAGATTTCTGAGTTATTGTGTAATGACTTGGCCACAAGCATAGTTTTCACTTAAAAAAATTAGATGTGCATTTTTCATAAGGCACCTCAGGTGTTCTGTGACCTTAAAGTTTTGTTATCTTCTGCTCCACTCTTTTATCCCTCAGTTTTGTATTTGTATGCCCAACCCTTTTAGGCATCCAATTATTTCTCATAATTGGGTTGTTTTGTATGGTCTTTGAGCTCATCAAACTAACTTCAATTCTAAACATGATTATCCACCTTTGCCAAAGGGATATAGTGTAGGGTATGAAATTTCGACCCTTAATCAAATGAGACATTCATACATTTTTCCATTTGAAATGTTAGATTTTAAGATATTTTGAGGGACGGATACAAGACTCTGGATTGGGCATCTTATACCTATAGTACAGAAGATTCTACATAAGGGGTTCAGCAGAAACATATTGATTTTAGTGGGCATTTAAAATACAATGTCTCCTTTATAATTTGAAAAAAAAAAAAAAACAGCTGATGTTGGTAAATTAACTTTATTTCTTAATTGTCCAATAAAAAAACTTATTGAACCGCAGTAATTTTGAAAAATACACCATTGTTAATGTGTTGTTCCAAATGTATCTCAGTTCTGAAACATTGTAAAGTGGGGTTTGTATTCTGCAGATCTCACAAACATTTCTGACTTGAGCATCGAGCGGAAGAGGAAACTAAATGGAGCTCAAAACCTTTTGTGGCACTGAACAGAAAAGGGTGTGGTGAGAGACTACAGTACACAAGCAACCATGTTTTGAAAAAATCTGCACTTCTAATAAAAAAAAAAAAAATTTAAATTTTATTATGGTTTGGATGTAAATACAGGATAAGAAGAAAACTAACAAGCAAAGTAAAACAGGAAGTAACACTAAACAGGGAAACAGACAGAAGTAAACTTAAATTGAGGAAATGACAGAGAAGGAAGACATGGAGGAAAATACTGTTTGTATTAGAGTTCATTAGTTCTTAGTAACTGCAACTAAGAACAAGAAACTGAAAATAGTTGAGAAATACAATATAAACAATGTGCACACTAAAAATCAAATGGAAAAAATGAATGATTAACATAATTTAAAATCCCAAAAACCCACAACCATTGGTCTAAGACCAACAACCCAAGAAAAATACCAAAGAAATGATAATGAATCTTGCCTGCTACAGAGAATTGCATAGTGAATGCACTTCTATTATGTTTTTGGTTTCAGTAAGAAGAAATAGATTTCCAGGAATATCACTAGCTGACAGGAAAAAAAAAACAAAAAAAACTTGATAATCAAAAATGGCTTTTGACTGTGTGTGCTCATCCTTTCAAGAGTGTTTCTTACTTAAAGATAGTTTGAGCTTATTTATCCAAAAGCCCCAATGACAAGAGTGTTGCATGTCATGCAACGTACCAGAGTACAGAAAAGAGTAAGTAATCTAACAAGTTTCAATGTACAGAATGATAAAAGTGCATGATAACTCATCCATCAATTTTTCTCCTTTTATCCAGGGCTGGGTTGCGGTGGCAGCAGCCTAAGCAGAGAAGCCCAGAATTCCCTCTCCCCAGCCACAAAGCACACATAGACTGGATGGGTAAACTCCCTCACACGCTCACATATCCTCGAGAGGATGAAGAGCTGGTCCAGCATGCTGCGACCAGAACAAAAAAATACATTGTTCCTCTTGAATCTGAGGTTCGACTAATGAATGGAGCCTCCTTTCCAGCACCCTAGCATAGACTTACTGGGAAGGCTGAGGAGTGGACCACGCCGGTCTCCGGTCTCCCTTCTTAAAGATGGGGACCACCACCCTGGTCTGCCAATCCAGTGACACTGCCCAAGATCTCCACATGAAGCTGGAGAGGCATGTCAACAAGACGGCCCTACAACATCCAGAGCCTTCAGGAACTCAGGGTGAGTCTCATCCACCCCAGGGGCCGTGCCACCAAAGAGTTGTTTAACCACCTCCGTGACCTCACCCATAGTGATCGGCAAGTCATCCCCCTCATCCCCAGACTCTGCTTCCACTACAGAAGATGACATGTCTTCTGGGATTAAGGAGGTCCTCAAAGTATTCCTTCCACCACCTGAGCCGCGTTCTGCTTGGCTTTCTGGTACCCATCAGCTGCCTCCGGAGTTCCACAGGCCAACCAAGCCTGATAGGACTCCTTCTTTAGCTTGATGGCTCCCATCACCTCCATCCAAAATCCAAAAGGAATTTAATGTGGCATTCAACTTTGTACAGAACAGACATCAAAAGAAAAAAAGACTGAAAATGCTACAGTAAAAACAACATAGACCAGAGACTGGAAACCAGATAGAAAAAGCAACATAATTAACTGAGTAAATTAATTTTTGCCTCATCACCCAACCATAAATTACCTTAGTCTAAATAGAAAAATGTTGGATTACAGTCCAGCATTTATAAGTGTGTCTGTGTGTTATTGCACTTTTTTCTCTTTGCTTCATTAGTGTGACAGTATGGGTGAAAATGTTTCATCTTACACCTCCTAGCCAGCTTAATGAAGTTATCACCCTCATTACATGGTGGTTGCATAGACAACAGTTGATGGTCTATTTTGTAAAATGGTGAGAAAGCCTCCATTTGGCAGTGTTAGGGTTGGTTGTGGTATATAGCATTTATTGGATGTTTGCCCAGAAGCCTTTTCTTAATCTGTAACTCATTTCAGATTCCTTTTCTGAGTAGTTAGAGCTTTTGTAAGTATCTTTCTCAAATTACGCTCAGTACTGTTCCAAGCAGAGCATGTCTCAGCATGTGCTGCAAATTGGTGCGAAGTCATTTCATCTTCATATGGGCTCCATAGTGTCAGGGTTAACTGTGGAAAGATCACTGGTTTGAGAATGAAGGAGACACAAATCCATGGGAGGGCTGTGTCAGGAATGGCATCCGGCATTAAAAATCTGCCAAATCAAACTTACAGATCCATCTCTGTGGCAACCCCTTGTGAATAAGGGAGCAGCTGAAAGAAGGATGTATATATATCCTTGAGTGAAATTATTTGATTATAGTGTGTGTGTGTATTGACATTTTGGATTGCTCTAAATGTCAAGTTTTGGCTGCCAATGTCCTGTGGTTGTGAGGAGGAAATGTAATGGTGTAATGATCCTGCCATTTATTCTGTGTAACCAGTCATTTTTTTTATTTAATCAAATGCTTCTAAAATGTAATTGTTATATGCTTTCATTCTATGATTGAGCAATTTCGAAGTGAATGAGCCACTGATAGTGATTTTTTTATTTTTTATGGATTTCTTTAGGAAGGCACGTAGAATGTATCTGCTACTGGTACAATGATGTTAAAACTCCCAATGCTAGTAAGAGTTGGCACACAACAAAATGATGGTTCCAGATCACTCATCCAGAGACGAGCATCTGTAGTCATGCAGCCAGAGATCGGCGCTACCGTTAGGCAATGTGGTTTAAGTATCTTGCCCAAGGACACAATGCAGTGCAGGGACAGGAGCTTGAACCTGCAACCTTCCATTTGCAAGGCAAGCGCCTACCCACTGTGCCACTGCCATGGATGGCAGTGTGCGACGGTGTGACCACTCAGCAGATCATTTGTCAGATATTTAAATTACTACTGCTATGAAAGGCATATAGGCATCGCCTGGATTAACAAGATCCATGTCAGGTGTTGAGGAACCAGGACATACTGATGAGAAGTGGACTACTGGAACAAGGATATGCCATAAGTGAACAAGAGACAAGAACAGGGAACTGATGGAATGCTACTATGCATGTAACACTAGTGAAAGGGGTTACAGGAAGAGGATGTAGGACCTATGATTCTTTGATAACCAACAACTCGTAGCATCCGTGTTCCAACATCTGCAAGAAGTAACTGCTTTCACAACTAGAGACTGATGAGGTACAGCACACTCCGAGATGGTGTGCCAAGTCCCAAGAACAACTGGTACGTTGAATGCAAGACCTAAAAGAGAAGATTTTCCGGGATTGGTTTTACAGGTGGAGGCCATGGACATTTGTTCCCTCCTCATATTTTCTGATTATTTTTTTCACTAGTTCTACATTTGCCTAGGGTCAGTGTCACTACTGGTAGCATGAGGAGATACGAGGACCCTGCAGAGGTTGCACAGGTAGTCCAACTCTTCCAGGATGGCATGATGTTTTTTGGTCCATCTGACACTGCCAGGTTGCACCTCACGCTGTCCAGGAGCTCAGTGATACCTTGGTCCAGATCCGGGAGGAGATCCCCCACGACACGCATGCCCTGTTGTTGTCAGGCATGCATACAAGCACATGGCAGCAAACTACTGTGTACCATTTTGAGTTGTTGCAATGAACTTTCTGCAAAATGGACTGGCTCTGATCTTTTTTTTTTTCCACTTTTATTTTTAGGGTGTCTTTGAAAACACATCAGCTCTCAATGAAAAAAAAATCATACTGGATATCTGTATTGATATGGACTGGGTAATATGTTAGGAATGAAAGGATTCCACATTGTTTGATAGAAATGGAAACTATCAACCTACAGAGGGCTGAATTCAAAGTGTTCCTTTAATTTTTTTGAGATGCGTGTGTGTAGAATATTTACACAAAAGCTAAGTACTTTGTACACTGACCAGTGAACTTGCTTTTCATTGTTTATTTGGAGTTTGCTAGCCCTAAGCAGGAGTGAAAATTTTGCTCTTGGTTTGTGTAGCTGGAGGCTTTCCCCAACTACATGTGCACCTCTAAATACTGAAGGATTTGAATTTATTCTTTCCTGGGAGGCTCACTGAACCTGTATTCTCATTCATTTCCCCATCCATACCTCCAAGGCTGCTATCATCTGTATTACCAGACATGCATCCGTACCTCAGAGGCTGACAGGCTGAGTTTTTTTTTTTTTTTTTTTTTATTCCTCAACACCTCAAAGGCTTTCAGATGGATGGATTTCCCATTGCTCGGGTGTAAATCTTTCATGTGTGAAATTGTCTGTGCTTAAAGAAGCCATTGGCTGTGCTGAAGAAGCTGTCTGTGCTGCAGTTGTTGGCGGCGACAGCCTGCGGTGTCAGACTATGGCAGAGATCAGTCATATCAGTTATTTTTCATTCAACAAACAAATAATGAAAGATTTTACAGTTGTCTATTCACATATCCCCATGGCTTTCTGGTGAATCTGAGTTTTATGTAACTTCACAAGACAGCTTGTCTTCCTTGAATAAGAACACAAATCATCAGTGAAAATATCTAAGTTTTATCACCCTGGATTACTTTTGCTTCTCTGAAGACCATAAAGTCAACTTTAAATCTTTTTTTTCATTTGTCTTCAGCTACAAGTGTGTTGAATCAGGTGAAATATCAAGTCACTGATGGACCTGCTGTGACTGACCTTCCAACAGTGTGCTTATTACTGCCATTCATTCACTGGTAATTCAGCAACATTGCTGACCAAGACTGCTGTCACTAGTAAAAAACTGTAATTTGTAATTGTCTAAACACTTTTAACAACCTGCATTTATGACCGAAGTACTGCACCACTGTTACACAACCACGCAAAGCCTGTGTGCCAGTCAACCAACTACCAGCAGTCAGCTGATTGCGTTTGTTTTGTTTTTTTGTTTGGTTTTTTGTAGACATGTTTTTTTTTTCCATAACCTAATCAAATAGCATCAAACATTAATTTTGAGAGCCACTGATTAAAAACATATTTCTTCCTTGAGTAGCATTTTCCAGCTTTTTCTTGGCAGCTTTTTACTGTAGCAATCCAAAGTCACAGGCTACAATGAACACACTTTAGTGCAATACATTTTTACCTTGAAAACATCAATTCAGTCAATTTATGGAGGCAACAACAGCCATTAACCCTGGAACACTAACATCAGGTGATTTTCACTCACACGATTGTAGTCATGTGATTGCTGCTGTCTGAGTTGCGTGCAGAAGTTATATGGTCGCATCTCTCACAGATGTCAGGGATGCAGCGAGACCGTGTGCCTTCACTGGACAAGGCTCACCTGTTTTTTTTTTAAAGAATTTTTTCATTAACAATTCCCCAATTTTTACTGATTAGAGCTTTTTTTTAATAGGATCAACCCATGATACATTTTTGTTTTATGAGACATATAGGGGGAAATAAAAGAAGAGTACTTCAAATTTCCATGTATTGCTGTACTTTAATATATTTTGATGGGAAGTATATTCTATTGGGTAAACTGGGTAAAATATGTACGACGTTAGTGATAGTGTTACAAAACTGCACATTAGTGTTCTAGGGTTAAAATAATTTAATCTTCCATGGATAGCTGCAAATGGGACTTTGACACATGCAGTATGATGATGGTGAAGGGGTTCAGAATGCAGTGTCAACATGGACACCTACCTTTATTTAGTTGGGGGTAAAAACAAACATAGAATGTATATCTATACACATGCATGCATGAACTATTATCCACATAAAAGTATATTACAAAATAATAAAATACAATAAAAACAAAATGAAACTCAACATTACATAGTTTCATTGATCATGGACAAGCAGATTAAGAAGACTACAGGATTGATTATATAAAATGTCACCCAGCAGAAACTATAAGCAGAAACTGTTTGAGGATAACATACTTGTGTGACCTAAGAGTTCTAAGGTCTAGTTTCCCTATGAGGTGCATAATAGTAGACTGTAAGGTTTTCCTGTTCTGTAGTCCTAGATAGATATCATAGGTAATGCATTCTTGGAAACATATACTGTAACCCATTTTTCTAATTCTTGATGATAAATAACATGGTAATTTACTAAGAATGGATTTTAAATGAAGTGATGCTCACCCTTCCTTCTTGTAGAGGATACAGTGATGGGTGCTGAAATTCTCATCAGTGATAAATCTAAGAAACACAGCATCAAGGGGCTGAAGTACACTGGCAGCAGCATGCTTGTAAATTACATCTGCATACTCAAGGACTGGTAAAAATCTTGCCTGTACAATCTTCACCCGGCCGTTAAATAAGAGGCACTGATTATTTCTAAAAGGGGAAGCCTAAGCTTCCCCATCACTTACTCAACATAAGTAGTAGAATTTTTCATTTGGGATCAGATGAAGAGCATGTCTCAGCTGTATTCAGTAAAAACTTAAGTCTAGTTAGTGCCTTCTGAATTACCCAGAAAATTCTGATTTTAAATTAGACGTGTCAATCAAGAAATGAGTAACAACCTGTTTGGCTGTTCTAACCTACTTGGCTGATTTCACCTGTTAACATGTATAAGATACACAGTGGATTCCCAGCCTAATGATTTGTGCCCACAATGAACACAAAGTGATGTATTTGTGCTGAGAATATGCATAGATATGAATGACTTCAGTGAAGCAAATAGAGGTGAATATTAGGGATGTGTATGACTAGTCGACGAGCCGACTAATCGTCGCTATTGTCACTAGTTGGTCCCAGGTGTACTAGTCAGTTAGCCTAAGATTTTAATTGATCCCCAGTGCTATAAATGGTTGTCCTAAATGTTATGCAGCCATCTGCCACCAGATGGAGCTGCAGCCCTGACGTTGTTATAGAAAAATGCCTCTCTTAATCTTGGCCTGATATTTTTATTAGGTTAGTTATTATTAGTTATTTTTAAAGTTTTACAATGTAACCTGAAGCTCACATCCCGAGAAACACCGTTATTTCCTTCCGTGCTTTTCCGGCTACTTCCCCCAAGTTTGTACAAATAAGCAAAAAAAAACTAGAGGGGAAAAATGTGTTTGCACCTTTAAAAAATACTGACCACAGCAAAGAGTAGGACCCAGGAGGGGAAAAAAATCCCAGCATTTTAAGTTTCTGTCGGCCGCCACAGCATGTGGCCTGGGGGCGAGGGAGGTCTAGGCTTCACTGCTCAGACGACCCAGCCCCGGATAAGCAGAAGAAATTCAATGGATGCATGTTTGTATTGTGTTGTTTTACTATCATTTTAGATTTTAACTTTTATTGAGATGCGTGTCCTGAATTGCAGAACAACATCGTTCATAAAGCAAACCACAGCGCACCACACTTTTCAGTCACGTTTATTTCTCATATTTTATTGATCCGTAAACATCGTTTGCAGTTACGCGTTTTCATATATTTAACATAAGTGATTCTAGTTTTTTTTTTTTTTCGTTGTCTGGAGTGTAACATGCAGTGCTCTTAACCATCTAAAGTGTGATTTATTATTGAATAGCGTGATTAATGGTTTCAAATGCTTTTGTTTAGACAGTTTTTGACATTGTCCATTAAACAGTCCTAAAATGTAATGTAACATCTGAGTGTTTCTTAGTTTTAGACTAGTTGATTAGTCTATTTTTTCCTTTGTTTAGTTGACTAAGAAATTAGTCACCCAGAACATCGCTAGTGAATACATGTCCATAAGTTAATGAAATCTAAAAATGGACATAAATGAAAACAAACCAAAGTGAAAGTTCTCTTTCTCTCCTACTGTGTTTAACCAGCTGTTTTGTGAGTACATCACCTTAATTTTTCATTAATATTTTCAATCTCCCAGAGGACAATAAAACTTTGTCCTGAGGGGACAGCCTTTGTGCTGCGGGGCAGTTTCAAACACACAAATTGGGGAATGTTTACCACTCAGGCAACCTGTCACTCCCACACAGACATTGAGAACTACGCTTCCTCAGTACTGGACTACAGCATCACCACCCAGAAACAGATCATCATGTACCCAAATCAGAAACCCTGGATGAACAGGGATGTCTGTCTACTGCTGAGGCGCTGCCTTCAGATTGGGCAATGCACAGTACAGCCAGGGCTAACTTGAAGCTAGGCATCAAGAGGGCCAAGCATTTCTACAAGCTGAAGGTTGAGGAGCACTTCTCCAATTCCAACCCCAACGTATGTATCAAGACATTAAAGTAATCAGCAACTACAGGAACAACGGTGAGTCAGCCTACAGGGCCATGTGGGGAGCCAGCAACAATCTGCTCCTTAACATTCAAAAGACCAAGGAGCTCATTGGAGGCTTCAGGAGGAATGCAGACACTCATCGGTATCAATGGTGCAGCAGTGGAGCATGTGTCCAGCTTCAAATTCCTGGGGATCCACATCTCACTGGACCTCACCTGAAGGACTAACTGCTCCAGCCTGGTCAAGAAGGCTGATCAGTGCCTGTTCTTCCTGAGGCCTCTGAAGAAAAACCTCCTCTCTTCAGACATCCTGGTAAAGTTCTATCACAGTTGTCTCTTTATTGAACTCTGCCCCCTGACACCCACCACGCACCACCCTTCACACACATACACAAGCACACATACTCACATTTTCCCACCCTCCATCACCTCACTCACACATACACTCACTAAACCCCCTGGACTGGGTATATTATTGCACTGTTGTACACTATTGCACTTTCTGTATATACTGCTCATTCTGTTAACACTGTAAATCATGTCATTTGCACTGCTGTAAAAATTGTATAATCACTCATAATCTGCAACTGTACATACTGTAATTTTATTGTCATAGTCTGTATAAATAGTCATAACCTGTACATATCTGTAGCAATAGTCAGTCACAACTTGTACATACATTCATGTAGACACTTACTATTGTATAACCTTTGTACATACTGTACCATATGTTCTTTTTTTTTATCACTGCTTAAGCACTTCTTGTTAGATGCAGTCTGGATTGTGTTACTTTTGTTTTTGGTAATTTTCAGTATGAAAGACACAGATCCTTGGGGACTGCATCAAGAAGGGCATCCAGCGCAAAAGTCTGCCAAATCAAATGTATGTGGCGCTTCCTGCTGTGGTGACCCCTTGTGAATAATGGAGCAGCAGAAAGTAGCTTTTAATATGGAAGGTCTTAAATTTATTGTCCATGTCTGTTTACATTTGAAGGACAACATCTCTGAAGATGAATTAAGTCATCATGTTGATGATCTGTGTCAGTAAAGGCCAAGGGCACATTCATATTTGCTGCTAAAGAACCCTGCCTTACTATGAGTTCCCTTTTCTTATAACAGTGCATTGCTCATTAAAAAATTGCTTGTTTGGAATGAGACATGTTTTGACCTTTTTACTTGTCCATGCTCCTTGAAGCAGGGCCACCTTTTTGCTTCTATGGCAAAGCCAAGGCAGTCACCTGTCTTGTTTGTTCACAGTGTGTGACCAATGCATTCTCATCCTGGGCCATCGCATAATGCTATTTTGTCTGAGATACCTTCTGTGTCTGTGTGGTTTGGCATCAGGTGATGCATTAGCACAACATTAGAACAATATTAGACACAGAGATATAGATATAATTTTAAATGTACAAAATCCACATGTGGCATGTACTGAGCTAGCTGCTGGGTTCAGTGCATTGTTTGGAATTGAGCAAAAAGAATGTGGAGTTTTCAGAACTTTCAGATATTGAAAGGTGGATATTGATCTATTTTCTGCAAGTCTTTTTTCCCCCAGTAGCTTTAATAGATCTGTAGAGCGACTGGGAGAAACACAAATCAAAGCTGTGTTTACGCACACTGGCTACGTACAACACACACCCGATGTGTCTACTTGGACAGACACATTTTTCCAAATGTTTTTTTCCTTTACCCTTGTGTTGTATAACTTAATTCAGACTCATGATATTAATTTTTCCTAAATTTTGTCTTCCTGTCCGGCTGCCAGCTTGACCACAGTGTGTGTGGATGAAGTGTCATACAGTAGATACTCTTGTGCCTTGCACAGCGACAGACTGTTGTGTGGTGCCAGCCATTGAAAATAATGGGTTTCACAGTGCTGCCTCTACAGTGTAAAAGCACCTTTAGGACCTAAAGTTACAAAAATTGCATGTTTCTCAGACAGAAAACTGAAGATCACATCCTGTTTGGTTGGACATTTGTGTTTTGCCCCTTGGTTTTACTTTTTCCCGCATTCACGATTCGTTTAATTTTCACTCACTTGCATGACTGTGAGACTCAAAGCATAAAAGGAAAAACAAACAAACAAAAAAATTTGTTTGTGTCAAAATATGAAGAGATGAAAAATGAAGCCAGTGAGGAAGTGCCAGGAATTGGAGTTTATCTAGGTGCCACTTGAGGCTGACTCCAAAAGGGAGCCAATCCCCAGGGACTCCCAAGTTAACGTTTATGGCCAATTTTATGGCATAGAAATATTGTAAAATAAAAAAAACAGTTTTGGTATCTATGGATATTTTCTGGCTTCATAACAACACTACGTGGGGTGAATTATTTTTTTGCAACTCATTCATATGAATACTGGAGTTGGGAACTCGGCCACTTTGACTGGTGCCCTGACAGGCAGCTGGAGCCAGTCAGCATCTGCTAAGCCTCTCCTTCTCAATTTTGAGTTATTAAACTGGACTTCTTCACTGTTTATTTGCTATTAGTGCTTTTTTGTGGATTTTAATGGATTATCTGACTAACTGGTGGCTGTTTGTTGTGATTTGGTGCTATATAAATAAAATTGAATGAATGACTCAGACCCATCCAAAAACCTTTGTGCTTAGTTTTGGTGAGTGACATTCTAGTATTTAGTCTAAAGATAATATTGAATCGGTGTGTACCTTTGCCAAAACAATGTCAGACTCTGTAGTTTTCTTTGGTCCCTTCCTCAATCGGACCAGGAGCGACATGTTTAGTTGCATGTTCTCTTTAAATTACTGGCTCTCTGCGCGGTGTCCAAAAAACGATGGGCTTTATAGATAACTGGGAAACTTTTGGGGGAAAACCTGGTCTTGTTAGGAAAGACGGCATCTATGCCACTTTGGATGGAGCCAATTTTAATTTACAATATACATACTTCCCTTAGGCAGTATTAGTTGAAAACATTGTGTGACGGACGTGTGTGTAGATGGCTGGTCGACCCACCACTGGCTATGTGCTCCGGTCAGAGAACAGCTGCGACTTCAGGTGATATTGAGAGATTTATTGACAGGCAAGCATCAAAGTTGGATTCTTCATTGAACTGTTGCATACACATTCAATGTATGGTGAATAAAGATCCAAGTGTGGGTGCCAGAATACAGGTGTGTGTGTGTGTGTGTGTGGGCTCTGTTAAGTAAAAGTATACAGAAAGGTAATTTGAAACTATACAACCACGTTCTACATTATGCTAAATTATGCAGAATATACACATTGAGTCACATTACACGGTATACATAATAATACAGTTGCACCTAGTAACATTAATGTGACAGAGAAACTAAATTACTGCAAGTGGCAAGTAATGGCAGAACAATATAGATGAAGACTAGGCACCGGTAGAGCAATTCAAGCACAATAATAAAATAAGCGTTTAGCGAGCCATTTAAGACTTAGACATTTCCCCATTGCAGTGAACTAGAGCTCGCGGTAGACCAACCTTACACGGTTAACAGACTAAACAGCATGTAACAAACACCAGCGGATGAAATACAACATGAATACAGACAAAACCGATGCACTTACATCGTCATCAACGCACACATACACACAACGATACTGCCATTATGGCGAAATGCCGGAGCGGCACGGCAAGTGTCTGCTAGCTAAGTAGCCTCAAAGTCATGCGAGCACACAAGTGCGTGGGTACGTCACCACTGACGTCTCTGGCGTTATGACGCTGCTCCAGCAGTGAGTTTTCCACACATTGCATCAGTTTTCATTTTTATGCAGATGATACCCAGCTTTATCTATCCATGAAACCAGATGACACATCAATTAGTTAAACTGCAGGAATGTCTTAAAGACATAAAGGCCTGAAGGACCTCTAAATTCCTGTTTCTAAATTCAGATAAAACTGAAATTCTTGTACTCGGCCCCACAAATCTTAGAAACATGGTGTCTAACCAGATACTTAGTCTGGATGGCATTACTTTGGCCTCCAGTAACACTGTGAGGAATCTCATTTTTGACCAGGATATGTCCTTCAATGCACATATTACACAAATATATAGGACTGCTTTCTTGCAGTTGTGCAATATTTCTTAAATTAGGAACATCCTGTCTCACAGTGATACTGAAAAACTAATTCATACATTTATTACTTCTAGGCTGGACTATTGTAATTCATTTCTCTCATGCTGTCCTATAAGCTCCCTGAAAAGCTTTCAGCTGATTCAAAATGCTGCAGCGAGAGTACTGACAGGGACTAGAAAGACAGAGCAGATTTCTCACATATTGGCTCCCTGTTAAATCCAGAACTGAATGTAAAATGCTTCTTTTCATATACAAGTTCTTGAATAATGAGAGCACTTTGCTCTCAGACTGCTGGCTTGCTTGTGGTTTCTAGGATACTTAAGAGTAGAATGGGAGGCAGAGCCTTCAGCGTTCAGGCCCCTCTTCTGTGGAACCAGCTCCCAGCTTGGATTCAGGAGACAGACACCCTCTCTGTTTTTAAGATTGAGCTCAAAACTTACTGTTTTGATCAAGCTTATTGATAGGGCTGGATCAGGTGACCCTGAACCATGCCTAAGTAATAGTGCATCATGGGAACCCCCTAGCAGCCTTGGCCTGAGCATTTGTTTTTAATTCACCTCTTTTCCCTCTGTTTATACACCACTCTGCATTTAATCATTAGTAATTATTAATCTCTGCCTCTCTTCCACAATGTGTCTTTTGTCCTGTCTCTCTCCCCTCAGTCCCAGCAGCAGATGACTGCTCCTCCCTGAGCCTGGTTCTGCCGGCGGTTTCTTTCTGTTAAAACAGTTTTTCCCTTCCCACCCCAAGTGCTTGCTCATAGGGGGTCATTTTGATTGTTGGCTTTTCTCTGTAATTATTGTAGGGTCTTTACCTTACAATATAAAGCACTTTGAAGTGACTGCTGTTGTGATTTGGCACTATATAAATAAAATTGAATTGGATTTAACTAATTAGCAGATAAGTGGCTGTGCATTGGATGGTTTATAGATGCGGCTGCTAACTCTGCAGTCGACCCTCTCATCCAAATATGACAACGTCTTGTTCCAAAGATCCAACATGGCAGTGTCCAACACACTGCAGAGTTCAAAACCAATGGGTGATGTCATGTTGGCTCCATCTATGTTTTATGCCATCTGTGGTCAGAGTGAGTTGATTGTGGTTTCAGCAACACATCTCTGCACTTTCTTGGTCTCGATGTACCAAGCATGAAGTTCATCAGAAGAACAAACATGCAGACATACACACAGTGTCCTTCACTTATTATAGAGATATCAGATGTATACATGCACTCTTTGGAAAGACATTTTTCCTATAGCTAAGTGGCACTGGAGCAAATTATTTTACAAATACATGTAATAACACAATGTTTCTTTGTGTATACTACACAATGTCACAGCCACTGGTATCAGCATGGTTGATGCAGCTTTAGAGCATTTGACCCACCAGCTGCAACAGCAGCTGGCTGACTGACATTTTCCTTAATAATTTATAAGTGGTCCATAAGCAGATGTGTGCCAGCTGCTGCCTTGGGGCTGCTCCTTGTTCTCCTCTGGCATGTTGTGACAGCAGGCATGTCTTTATTTGGATATTATGATATTTATACTCCAGACATTGGCTGATGTTCTTAGACAAAGAGAGCTGCAGTGGATGAATACAAGCTAGTTTACTTTAAAATTATGAACATGATACTGTAGATGTTGAATGTAAATGTAAAGGACCTCAACTGATGTTTCTTCAGCTAAAATTTCCAGAGATAATCATCTTAATATTCAAAACGTGCCATCTTATGTCATTTTTTTTTCTTTGTGTGCAGCTTCAGGCATTTTTGTTTTCAGACACACCAGTGCTGTGCACACAATACGGCTTTGTTAAATTTGTGTTGTTTTAATGGAGCCTGTTTTGTTCCAGATGTCACCCTAAAGATGTTTAAAGTGAACTCATAATGCAGCATTGATGAATTGCATGTTTCCACAGTTGAAATATTGCAGCTCTGAGCTCTGACAGTTTAATTACTGTAATTTAAAGACGAATTGTAGCTTAATCTCTGTCATGGTTTGCAATCAGTATTTGCTGCCAGAAGGAAATGGCATTGCTGCAAATCACACGAAGCCCTCTGGCAGCTGTCCTTGTCAGGGCCTTTTGATTTGGTACAAGTGGACCAGCGGCACTCATTCAAAAACTAATGGAGAAAAGTGAAAAGCACTGGGGTGTTACTCATCATAATTTAAAGCACCACGCTTGTCCGTCTACAAAGTCGCGTAGAGAACAATCTCTGAGTCTGTTTTTCTATAAAGAAAAATAATTATTTCAGAGCTGCCGTTACTTTATTGACCGAGAAAAGTAAATGCACGTCAATTTGTTTTTCATAAAGTGGTGCAGAAACACTTTTTCAGTGTAGTAATAGGCAGGGCTTTTTCATTTAATAAAAGCACAGATAGCTCCTTCCAAACTGCAAAGGAACAAAACAGATGCAAAGTTTTGGAACTGAGAAAAGCATGACAGGAGAACCTGACAATCAGAAATAAAATAAAGCAAATAGAAAAGCAAGCAGGTAATGACTCTGATCCACTAACTTATCATCTAGCCACATCACTCAGTTATATATAAATTTATTATATTAATGACACAACATGTATTATCTCCTTCAGGATGAATTGCATTAAGTTATTTTTTATTCTGACCTGCTGAGGGAGTTGTTGCCCAACTGAGGTTCTCCAGTTCGTATGTGAGGGCCGGTGCCTATCCCAGCTATCACTGGATGAAAGGTGGGATACACCCTGTACAGGCCACCGGTCCATCCGGGCCAGGGTTGAAGTTGTGTCTTGCAGTAGTGTTCATGAGATGGAGGGATGGGCAGTCTGAATGGTTATGTAGAGTTGTACTAGATATTTGGTAAATCAAAATGCTTGCCTTCATCATAGTCGAGCGACTTATCAAACCTCATATGCTCCTGATCTATGGGTAGTGAACAAAAGAAATCACAGATAGATTTAAAAAAAAAAAAAAAAAAAAAAAAAAAAGAAATCACAGATAGGGTACTGAAATGAATTTTCCTCCAGGGGACTGCAGGGTTCAGGCTTAGAAGTACTAGCGTCTTGTACATAGGGGCCAGCTGAGGTAGTATGGGCATCTGATAAGGATCCCTAATGGGTGCCTTCCTTTTTTTTTTTTTTTTTTCTTTTCTTGGTAAAGGGGTGTACTGACTGGGAAAAATTCAATGGTAAAGCCAGAGCTCTCTGCGGAGATTACATATTCCATCTAGCTCGCCTTGGAATATTTCAAGAGGAAATTGATACCTACAGAGGAGAGGAACATTTGGAATATAATTTTGATAAGCATTCATTGGCATTTTATTTATTGACAATAACTGCAAAACTAATGACCCAACTGCACTTCATCTCTCATCCTGATCAGCCAGTGTTACTGTGCTTCATTAAAATGGTAACCTGCTTGTTCATGATCATGTTACCAATGTCATTTTTTAGCACGTTAGCATTGCAAGACAAACGCATTTACTTCACGACATAGTTTGAATGCATTTGTTGCTTCAAGTGGACGTGTCCTTAAACCACTTGGCCTGCTCACCTTTGGTCCCATAAGTGAAGGTTTTGCTTCTTTTTTTTCTGTTTTACCCGGTAAGTTTGTACTACCACATGCAAACATCGATTTCTCAATTTAATAAAGCAAGTTCTCATTTAATCTCCAAAACAACAAATACTGTGAAAAGACATTTTTGTCATGTGAAGGGCTGTTTCCTGTTGTTTTCTTTCATTTTCTATACTTTACCATCCAATAAAAACTTTATACACTTTAAATATTATAATGTCAGCAGGGCTAATAATAAAAATTATACAGCTGCACTCTGTATGTATAATTAGTCTAGATCCTGAATAATACATTATGAACAATGATGGTAATTATGCTGGTTACATGAGGAAAATGGACTGAAAGTGCTTTGGTTTGATGGATAAGAAAATGGATTTCCACCCGGGGGGTGGGGGTGGGGTGGGGGGTAGGCTTTATGAAGCCTGCCTTTTAACTGAATGCTTTCTGCAACAGGGATCTTCCATTTCTAAATTTTCTCCCAACTTCATGACGTGAAGCTCAGTAAACATATGAAACCGATGCTGTTTAAGCAGTCTGTATGTACTCCCGATTCCTCCCAGCTGCTCACTTTACACCATTAGAACTGGAAATGATTTTTAGGTTGTTCAGACAATTTAGCTTTTGTGGAATATTTCACACCTTTTCAGTCGGTTAGCAGGAAGAAATAAAATGCAGTATTAGTGCAAGGTTGATGAAAGCATTCATGAGGATTTGTTTAACTTTTAATGAGAACAGCATCTTTCTAGGCCAGCGTAAAAACTTACAGCTCTTATAATGAAATGTTTTGCTGCATAAGTGAATAAAGACAATTCAAATTAGTGCTGCTATTTTTTTTTTTTTTTTTTTTAAGCCTGTCATGTCTGGTAGATCTTGCAAGCAGAACTGTGATCTGAATGCGTTGTTGTGCCAAACATATTTGCTATTTCAAGATGAGCTCTATAGGTTCTCAATAGGCTCTTCTTGTTGATGTTTTAACCCTTTATTTTATTTATCTGAGTTATTTTTCCACATACTATGTAACAGCCAGAGCTGACAGGCTGAAGAAGAGGAAAATAAAGAGAAGAAAAAGGGAGAGAGAAAGGGAGCAAAAAAAAAAAAGGGGAAAGAGCACAAGTCTATTAATCAGATAGTTCATCACTTTAACATATAAAAAAAATACTATCAATACTTGCAAAAATAAATTTGTGTGTGAAAAACAAAACTAACAAAGCATGTTACGCACACCAACAATTTTGTTGAGTTGTGATTGAGTGGGCGTTTGTGTCTGTGTCATGTTTGTGTCTGTGTCATGGAACGTACTTACCAATGAGGGCAAAACGCTGCAGCTCCACCCATCAGAAGCCAGAGGCAGGTATGGAAAGCCCCCGGAAACCCAGGCCACCAGCAGCCCACCAAGAGCCAGGAAGACCCCCGGCCACTCAGTCCAAAGACAACCGCACACCTACCCCAGCAGACGGGAGAGGGTGGTCTCAGACGGAGCCCCCCCAGTCGAGGAGCGAGGGCTCCAGGGAACCCAAGGCGATGAGAAGCCAGCCCCCCCCCAGCGGCCAGCCCCCTGCACTGGCCGGCGGCAGGGCCCCCGGGCCCACGGCACCCAAGGACCGCCCGACCCCCCACAGAGCCCCCCCCCACGCCGAAGAAGCCAACGCAGCCCCGCACCGCACCCCCAAGGGGGGCAGGCCAGCACCCACGCCAGAACATCCACCCCCATCCCAGGGGGGTAGGGGGGAGGAGGCAACCAGCAAGGAGCGGCCAGGAGGCAAGGCACAAGGCCCAGACCCAGGTCCAGCCATACATACAAACACACCCAGACACCCGTGTACACATTTATACACAGATACTCATACATGCCCATACATACTTACCCACACACAGATATGCCATACATACACATTCACTCACCCACCCATACTCCCGGAGACGGTGACAAATACACAAAGACACACATTCATCCATAGCTACCCACCCTCTAAAGGCGGGGCAAGTGGTTAGTGCTGCTATTGCTGCAACTGAACAAATACTTGGCTTGATGAAATGTTGGTGTGGTGATGCATCATTTTACTGATGCTGATATTGTGCATTATTATGCTCAAGACTGGCGCCCTACAAAGTTAAAAACTTGTCTTCATATTATGCTGTATGTTTCGTTAAAATTGTCATTGTCATCACAAAAGCCACAACTCTGTTGCTCTGCTGCTGATATCAGCCGGTGAGGTACAGCGAGTTCTTTTGAAAATTAGATGTGACAACCTGAAGGAAATGACAGGTTTGAGTCTCAAAAGTGAATTCAAATGAAAATGAAATTCATTCTGTCATGAATCAAATCAAAACCCAAAAAACAAAGAGACCTTTTTCAATCAAGCTTTTATTTGAGTTCTACTGAAAAGGTGTCCCCAGAATAAGTTGGGATAAAGAGCTGCTTATTGCATGTGAGCGAACTAATTTAATGGAGATTTTAGTCAAACATATGGAGTGGGAGATAAAGTCTGGCTGGTTATCACATAAGCGCAGGCCTGTGAGTCTGGAGCTACATTAAATGCCTACAGAGAGTATGTAATCCCAGAGCTCTAATACTGCTTTTCTTTCCCTCTCAGGGGAGATGCTTGATACTGATGTGACTAATATCCAAATGCTCCTCCTGCCTTCTGATTCCTTCAGACCAGGAGTCAGGAGAGGTGTGACAGGCCTGCTCTGCTCAGCTGAATAATTACCGGTAACCTGCTTTTCCACAGAGCTTTGGAGCTATAAATGACCACGCTGTCACACACTAATGGAAAATCATGGCCGTGGCAGTGTGGCAGTGGCAGGCTCCGGTCATCAGGGACCTTGGTGGCTGTATTCAGGTCAAATCCTTTAGTTAATGTGCAGGCCTTCCTGGAGTAAAAGCTTTAGTTTGCCCAGTAATACAGTGAAGCCAGTTAATGTCATCTCTGAAGCTGCAAAAGGCAGATTTGCAAGCAGCAAAAAAGTGCAGCACTGCAGGTCACCTGATCAGGAGTAAATGCATACATACACTGTGCTTACTATGCCTTTATGGAGGTATAATACTCCAAAGAAGATTAATTCGGTATTTTATTATACACATATAATGTGTGCATGTAAGAGCATCTTCTCAGCATCACATGTAGCACATGGAGAAGTAGACTGCACTTTACTACAAGCCTCTTCTACACACCATGGAGTACTCATGGAATGAGGTATAAGTGCCTGGATAGAAATTGCTCTCCTTTTGTCAGATAGCTGAGAGACGGCCTATATTTTTATCTGAGCCTCATACCATTGTTGGCATCATTTCATGTGGTCCATATCTCAGTATTGCTAGAGAATATTTCTATGGCTCTAGAGATTTACATTAACATAACATATGGTCATACACAAGACGTATGATTTTATTTATCACAACTCTGTATGCATGATGATTAAGGTTTGAGGTCCAAACCCTAACCCTCAACCCTCAGGAGTCAGTGCATCAGATTTAAAAGCAATAAACTACAATTTAAGATTAATCTTTAAAATAAACATGACATATTCATGACAGTATGTTAAACTTGTGACTCTATTTTTATTTTACATTCCTGTTATGTGCAATAAAATAATAATATTCTGGTAAAAAAAAATATTGATTAAGTCCAGGCCTGTCGCAGAGTGTACAACTGTAGGAGGCTTAACCTACTATGACTCAAAGACTTTGTGATAACTTAAGATACTGATGTAGGGCTGCTGGGTTAGATGCTGGAAATCTCTCCCATCAGTTGAAAAGAGCCAAGCTTGTTAACCTGCTAGGTTGCTACTTTGTTCACCAGCAAAATTCTGGTAAAGAAAAAACCTGGCTGTGGGTACACACACACACAAGCTATTCTAAGGTGCTGTAGTAATAACCTTTAAAAGGAATTTTTCAAATTAAAATTAAAATTTTACAAAATAAAAACAAGTCACAAAGTCATCAGGTTTACAATAACAAATAAAAATACAGTTCAATGTAGAAAAATCTACTGCGTAGGAAAAGGTAAAATGACTAAAGGAAATTGAAGACCATTTAAGTTGTACCATTTATGTTCATTATGTTCTCAGTTGCCTTTGTATATAGGTTACCTTTTGGATTGAATGTTCTGCATGTCAAGATTCTAGTTAGCACTAAGTTTTCTATTTGCAGAGCTGCTGCTTTAATTGCTTCCTTGTAGTTTAGGGTGGGTGAAGCATCGTAAAGCTTGGAGCCTTTCCTTCTGTGTGCACCCTTCTCTGAGGCTTCAGTCTCACCAAGAACAGCAAACTCTGGTGGGCAACTGAAGTCAAGGCAACAAAGTGGGGTCAGCGGATGCTGAGGAACACAGAGGTTGCCAACTTTCTGCTGAGTCAATTGATACAGACCTCCCAACTTCATGTGGCCTCCAGATTAGCTCAAGAACAGTGCATAGAGAACCATGGCTGTTATGTCACAAGCACAATGCAAAGCATTGGATGCAGTGGTGTAAAGCACGCTGCCACTGCACTCTAGAGCAGATGTCTTCTCTGGAGTGATGAATCACACTTCTCCATCTGGCAATCTGATGGATGAGTCTGATGGTTGCCAGGAGAACAGTACTTGTCTGACTGAGTGTAAAGTTTGGTGGAGGGGGGGTTATGGTGTGGGGGTGTTTTTCAGGCGTTGGGCTCGGCCCCTTAGTTCCAGTGAAAGAAACTCTTAATGCTTCAGCATACCAAGACATTTGGGACTATTTCATGCTCCCAACTTTGTGGGAACAGTTTGGGGATGGCCCCTTTTCCTGTTCCAACATGACTGCACACCAGTGCACAAAGCAGGTCCATAAAGACATGGATGAGAGAGTTTGGTGTGGAAGAACTTGACTGGTCTGCACAGAGTCCTGACCTCAACCCGACAGAACATCTTTGGGACGACTTAGAGCAGAGACTGTGAGCCAGGCCTTCTGAAAGAATGGTTAAAAAAAAAAATCCTCTAAACTTCAATTCAGTTCAATTCAGTTTTATTTGTATAGTGCCAAATCACAACATTAGATGCCTCAGGGTGCTTTATGTTGTAAGGTAAAGACAGACACTACAATAATACAGAGAAAATCACAGATAACTAAGGGAGGGTTCAGGGTCATCTGACCTTGCCTAAACCCCAAGCTTTATAAAAGGTTTTAAGTCTAATCTTAAAAACAGAGAGGGTTTCTGTCTCCTGAATCCAAACTGGGAGCTGGTTCCACAGAAGAGGGGCCTGAAAGCTGAAGGCTCTGCCTCCCATTCTACTCTTAAGCATCCTAGGAACCACAAGTAAGCCAGCAGTCTGAGAGCGAAGTGCTCTGTTGGGATTATATGAGGTCTTGCAGGTTCCTGGGCACAACAATTACCAGGGACCTGAAGCGGGACAGCAACATCAGCTCCATCGTCAAGAGAGCCCAACAGAGGATGTACTTCCTGTGTCAGCTGAGGAAGTTCAAACTACCCCAGAAGCTGATGGTGCAGTTCTACACAGCCATCATAGAGTCTGTCATCACCACATCCATCACAGTGTGGGGCAGCTCAGCTTCCAAGCATGACCTCCACAGACTGCAGCGCATCATCAGGTCTGCAGAGAGGACAATTGGGGTTAAGTTGCCTACACTGCTGGACCTGCACACCTCTAGAACCAGGAGGCGCGCAGAGAAGATCTTCACTGACCCGTCTCACCCCGGACACCATCTGTTTCAGCTCCTCCCCTCAGGTCGGTGTTTCAGCCAGATGAGGATCAGGACATCCAGGCTACAAAGGAGTTTCTTCCCACAAGCCATCACTCTCTTGAACAGTTAACTATCACACAAACAATATTTCAGTTTTTAAACTGCACCTTTTCAGACACTCTTATATAGTATCAAGTCCAACTCCACCCTCTGGAACTGCTGCTCAAACCAGTGTTTGTTCCAGAATCTTACATCTCCTGCCATATTATCCCACCGGACCTAACGGTTACATCACTGGACCCTTCTGTGCCACTAGACACCCTTTAACTGCTGTTGCACTCAGCATTTTAACTTTAGACCCCTACTTCCCACAATATAAGGTTTATAGGTATGACCTTGTGTGCGCGTGTGTGTGTGCGCCTGAGTGAGTGAGGTAGTAATTGCAGGTTATAGTTTATTTATTTTTATTTCTTATTTATCTTATCTTATGTGAAAGTTTGATAATGTGCACTGTGAGCTCCTGTAACCAAAATCACATTCCTTGTATGCATAGCATACCTTGGCCAATAAAGTTTGATTCTGATTCTGATTCTGATATGAGGTCTTTAATATAAGATGTGGCCTGATTATTCAAGACTTTGTAAGTGTATTCTCGATTTAACAGGGAGCCAGTGAAGAGAAGCCAATATGGGAGAAATCTGCTCTCTCTTTCTAGTCCCTGTCAGTACTCTAGCTGCAGCATTTTGGATCAGCTGAAGGCTTTTCAGGGAGCTTTAAGGACAGCCTGATAATAATGAATTACAATAGTCCACCCTAGAAGTAATAAATACATGAAGTAGTTTTTCTGTATCACTGTGAGACAGGATGTTTCTAATTCTGGAAATATTGCACAACTGCAAAAAAGCAGTCCTACATATTTGTTTAATATGCGCATTGGAGGACATATCCTGGTCAAAAATGACTCCAAGATTCTCACAGTGTTACTGGAGGCCAAAGTAATGCCATCCAAAGTATCTGGTTAGACACCATGTTTCTAAGGTTTGTAGGGCTGAGTAAAATAACTTCAGTTTTATCTGAATTTAGAAGCAGGAAATTAGAGGTCATCCAGGTCTTAATGTGTTTAACTAATTGGTATGTGTCATCTGGCTTCATAGATAGCTAAAGTTGGGTATCATATGCATAAACACACTCCTAAACCTTGAGGAAAGCCTTCCCAGAAGAGTTGAAGCTGTGGGCTGACATCATATTAAAACCTTCATGGTTATCATGCTACCCTAACCAATCCCAGCACAACACTCATTGTTCCACAGGAAATTAAAACGCTTTGTTCTAAATTGTTTTTGAATATGATTGTGCCTGAGGAAGACATACTGATACGGCATTTTATGCATTACATTAAATGAGTTAGTATGACAATGCAAAATCAAGTAAATATAGACTGAAAAACATGTCACTTGCATTACTGTAACATTTGTATATAATGTGAGTGCACACAGAGTGGGTATGCTTTTCCTATTTCCATGTAATGTCCTAAAACCATCCAACTTGTCAGAGAAATTTTCTCCACTTGAAATTAGCTTCTCCTAATGAAAATTTAATTTGTTATTATGAGTGTAGTTGTTGCCTGAAGCACTGCCTGTGAGCCAAAGATTTAAAAGCCTTGAATGCACTCAACTTGACAACAAATGGATTCCCGGCTGGAAGAAATTGGATGTATCCATTAAAGTGACGTTACCCAGGCTGAAAATGGAATTTGACCATTTGTCTCCAGTCAGTGACATCAGTGCAGTTCAGCATGGAGCACCTAATGGCTGATGGTGCATGCAGTATTGGGACAGAGTAATTCCCTCTTGACAATAATCATGGGATCCTATCAAGTCAATGACTGCATTTACCACAAACGCCTTTGTGAAGACTGGGCAATTTTCTGTCTAGCAGCTCCTCCTGTAATGTCCATGAAATCGATTTTCTAATGCTGTTGTGAGTTTCACCAACAGTTGAAACTTTACTAGAAGTTTATATGGTGAATCTAACTTAGGGACTAGAGAGAGTGGTCTTATTTACAATGTACAATTTGTCTCCACAGCTTCACATGCTGTGATTTAAATATTTTTTTCTCTACTTAACAAAATGCCTTTTTTTGCACATTATCCCACAATTTTGACCATGAAATTGTTTTGAAATCCCATATAATAAGAGTACATTTATTTTAGATAGGTAATCGGTGTGTAATGTGCGGGAGGTTCCTCAAAGTGATGAACCCACAGAGATTTATTAAGGTTGCAGCTCTACAGAGCTATTTGACCTATTTATTTTTAATTGTTTAGATTTTTATGGCACATTTGATTTGTGTTCTGTTCCACCACTTTTATCAGCCTCCAACAGCAGCAGGGAGTTCAAGCAAATAAGCAAGGAGTGTTTTCACCCCCCCCCCCCACCCCCCACACACACACACACACACACACATACACATAAATGCCAAACATAACACAGTTTGACAGGCATAACAGCATAACATAGTAATTTTGCACTAACAAGTTGATTCCCAAAGCTCTGTTAACTGCCATGGTGTGCTGTTTGGAAAATCATGTCCTTAAGAAAGAGACAAAAATGTAGCAAAGACCGAACACAGGACCTGAAAGATGCCTCTGACCCTTCAGGCCAGGTCATTTTGTTGAAGCCTCATCAGAAATAGTCTCAGTGGAAAGGTGGTTGGTAAACAGGGAAAACAGGGAAAAAAGGATGAGGTATGCCAAATTACACAAGAAATATAATGAAATCTAAATATGAAGTTTTTGGTTGAACTCATTGTTAATATGTGTGGTGGAGGTTAAGAGAGAGGTACAACAGTATGTCTGCAGCCATCTGTAAAACACAGTAAGTGTTCTGTCGTTATTTGGGGCTGCGTTTCTGCCAGTGTTGGAGATCTTGTCAGAATTCATGGAATTACAAACACAGAAAAGTACCATCAGATTTTGATCTACCATGCAGTACCACATCTGGAAAGCATCTTATTGGCAACAGCTTCAGTTTTCACCATGACAGTGATCCCAAACACCCTGCCGATGCAGTAAAAGCAGACCTGGGCAGAAAAAGACACAATAGAACACTATTTGTTATGGATTGGCCTCCCCAGGGCCCGAATCAACACTATTGAAGCAGGGTGAGATCATCTTCACAGAGAATGGAGCAAAAGGCAGAAACATCCAAAGAAGGGACAAACTCTGTTTTGCCTTATGTACCATTTTTCCATTTGTTTGCACATTTCAATAAATCAGTGCAACTATTTTCTATTTTCCTAGCAAGATAGACTCTTGCATAGTAGTCAAGTCAAGTCAAGTCAAGTCAAGTTTATTTATAAAGCACGTTTAAAAACAACAGCAGTTGACCAAAGTGCTGTACATTTAAGATAAATAAAATAACTTAAAACACAATGTAAAAGAGATAGTTAAAACAGGAAGCATAAAATTATAAAAACAAAAAGAAAAGAAAACAACATCAGTAATGTATCCAGTACTCATTTTGATTTAAAAGCCAAAGAATAAAAATGGGTTTTCAAATGAGATTTAAAGATGTCAACTGTAGGGGAGGTCCTGATGTGAAGGGGTAGCTTGTTCCATAATTTCGGAGCAACGACTGCAAAAGCCCGATCACCTCTATGTTTTAATCTTGACCTCGGTACAGTTAAGAGCATTTGCTCAGCAGACCTCAGTGATCTGATGGGAGTGTGCAGGCTTATAAGATCAGAGAGGTAGGTAGGTGCTAACCCATGCAACGCCTTAAAAACAAATAATAAAACCTTAAAATCAATTCTAAAACTGAGTAAGTACTCTCAGTGTAAGTACTCTCTGTCTTACTCACACACTCCCATATGTGTGTGTGTGTGTGTGTGTGTGTGTGTGTGTGTGTGTGTGTGTGTGTGTGTGTGTGTGTAAAAATATATAAATAAATAGAAAATTATATATATATATATAAATTTATATGCTTCAGCTTGTTTTATGCCCCCTGCTTGTCAGCAATACACTGATGCAGCTTTAACAATAGCTTGTTCTCATGAATCATGCATACCAGTCATGTTTTACATCAAAAATGTCACCATTCCTCACTGATGAAGGAACCACATGTCCGTGTGGTTGTTTGATTCTGCATGTATGTCAGCCTTTTTATCCCCTTTTTTTTTTTAATGTTTTTTTAAATGTACATACTTTATCCCTCTTTGAGCTCTGTGCCAGACATCCAGAATCTTAAGTAATGGGATGATGAACAGAATGTTTCTCTTTGCAGAATGGGACACATTTAGATATTCTTTTGATGTTACAAATTGCATTTTTGATGCTCAGGCCCATCCAAATGATAAGCATTTGCTCCTACAAAATTCACTTTGATACCTTCCTGGCAAGCTCACGGATACAGTGAGAAGTCTGGTCAGATGCCAATGTTGAGAATCGGAGTGACACCATTTTGTTTCACTGACTGAGCTTCTGATCATTTACACGTTTTTTTCTTTTACATTCTGCCCTGAAACCACCTGACTGCAGGGTGATAAGATGTACATCTTTACGTGGGACTGCACGTCCCCTGTCCCACATCACGAGACAATGTCCCACAGTTTGACTGTTCTGGGGGACATGCACTTTTCTAAAATCTGGCTTTTGCCCAGTACATATGAAGGGCAGGCTTTTTCCATAGTCATAAGAAATTTAGCTTGTCTAATGCTATATTCATGAGTTGCAAATCACCAAAAAGTCACAAGCTTTGCAGAATTTGTTGAATATGATGGAAATTAGAATGAAGCAGCAGTGAGAGTTTTTTCTTTTTTGCTAAAGTTTTTTTTTTTTCCTTCCAATTTCACACAGGGGAAAATATGTGATGAAGTGACAGAGTATATGTACACCATAATTGCATGAAAATAGCAAAAATTTTCAGATATGGCTCAAGAAAGGCATGGCAATTACACTGCTGCTGTTACACCCAAATTTCCCCTCTGTGGGACAATAAAGGCTGTTTCTTCTTCTTCTTCTTCTTCTTCTTCTTCTTCTTCTTCTTCTTCTTCTTCTTCTTCTTCTTCTTCTTCTTCTTCTTCAATCTATGGATACATCCAAAATGAAACCCAAAAACTGTTACCAGACATAAGATCAGCTTAAATAACAGCAAAATCAAAGAGAATAAAGGAGTATATAAAGACAATCACATGAAACTGTAAGAACAAACTTAAGCTTCCTTTTAGCCTTATTGTATTTTTTTAAGAAAGTTGGAAACATGTTTGGCATGTACGTGCTAAATAAAAATCCATTAATATGCACAAACTATTGTATTTTTATTTTTAGGTTTGATATGAATATTTCAGACTACCCCTCAGCATTGTTGATTGTCCTCCACAACCACAGTGTGGGACAATAGGAGTGAGTGCAGTCTCAACAACAACACCCAAACAAATACAGTTTGCTGAATGCATTTTACTAGACAGTAGTCCTTAAAGGTCAATGAATACTGCTGACTCAAAAGAAACTGTTATTTTCAGATTAAAAATGCATTAATTAATATTTAGAGATTTTGGAAACACTGACAATCACTGTGCCGATCAGGACCTTGTACTGCACAGCTGCAACAGAATAATTATCATGTGTGGTAATAGTTTGAGTGCTCTGAAAATCACTTGTTGACACTTTGCATTATAGTGTTTTTGCTAGAGTGGTTAGACTTAGATTGCTAAATCTGAAAAATTCCATCAAAAACTGTACCGCATTGCATCTGCATCAACGCCAGTAACATAAATGCACTTACACAGTAGTGGATTGCAGCAGTGGTGCAGGTGTGGAGGTGTGGCGTGAGCTTATAGCAGTTTGATTGTTTTGTTTAAATTTTATTTTTAGAATTGAAGCCAAACCCCACAAAGGATTCATGCATTTCAGTCCATTTATAAGTACCCAAAGAAATCTCTTCGATGTTTTACCAATGCAAATTTCACTTACAGTACTGTACCAGTCAAAGGTTGGACACACTCTCCCATTCATTTGAATAGGTAAGTATGTCCAAACATTTGACTGGTACTGTAAGTTCATTAAATTAAAAAAAAAAAAATGTCAATTTTAAGTTTTCCTTTTTATAGGTCTGGACATTTTCTAAAGTAGCAGTAAAGAGTAATGCTACTGGTAAGAGAAATTAAAAAAAAAATAGGCATGAACAATGTAACAATTTGGCAGTCTCCACAAAAGTATTATTAAGCTGTAACTGCCATCCTGTAATGTTTGTTGAAGTTTAAATTGTACATTAGGAATTGATTATCAAGCTGATTACTTGTAAAATGCTACTTTTGATAAATGTGTGTATGTGAGGACATCTTGTATCTCCTGAAGAGAAACCATTGTCTTTGGAGATAATCAGATAATCACTGTTTGCAGTTAAGTTAAATACAATTTCAGACATAGAAAAAAAAAAAAAAAAAAAAGCTCCTTGTGCTGCAGGCATGAGCCGGGAGCACAAGAATCCACTGGAGTATTCTCCTGAATGATAGATGTGACCACTTAGACAATACGTCTACATCAGCGCTAATATAGGAGGAGAATAAGTCAAAACCAGAAGCAAATACATTGCTGTTTTTCCAAGTGTTTCCCACAAAGTATCATCTTTTCAAACTGTTGCAACATCACCCTCTGTATAATCTGTGAATCTCTGAGCTTTTCTACCGATATGTCATGGTAGTAAAAACTGACACAATTGTACACTCATGTCTTCAACCCAGCTGCAGGAGCAGCACAACACGCCAGGATGCAAAAATCGAGAGTCGTGGAACTGGACAGTGGTTATAATGGGGCCCTTAGCTGTTCTGCTGGCATCTGGTGCGCTGCTGATGATGTATGAGGTAGTAAACACAGGATAGAATTGAAATGAATAGTAATGCCCATTGACACTCATCCAGCTTTCTGATTCAGGGCTTAAAATACTAATCATTTCAAAATTATTAGCATTTAAACTGAAGGTGAGAGCCATTATATTTTGGTCCTGTCCATGCCAGGTGGAACTTGAGCAAGAGTTTATAATACCCTTTCAAATGGAAGTGGAGGAGTTATTGATCCTGACCCATTGAGTGTAAAATTCCCAGATGGCTCAGTTGAATTCAGTATCATTGCTTTTCAAACTAGCTTTGTCTTTCTTTTCACTGCTCGTTAAAGCGCAGTTAAAAAGTTTTCTAACATCCCATTTTATTTACTTCACCCATTTTCCTTCCGTGGAGTCATAATGTGTGGAGACATGATCCGTAAGAACATTTTCTTTTCCAATTAAAGTGTTGCCAGTGAGAGATGAGAACAAATGCATTGTTTTAAGCTAAATCCACCCTCAGCAACAATGCAAAGCAAAAACCCTTCCCTGTGTTGAACCGAATCGCCGTTTGTGTCAGCAGCATAAAGAGCTGGCCGTGCTGGAGGAGGCTCTAAGCCAAGTCAGACTGCTGCTGGTAATGAAGCTGCGTTTGTTTATAGCTTGTTTCAAATCATCTTGCTGGTCAGGTAGGACGCCACAGGAGGGATGTGTGGTTGAGTGAAGACACACACACACCCACACACACACACAAAATAGTCATCTGGTAGTAGGCTGAAGACATATTTGTTTACTCTTTATGTCAAGAACATCTGTTTATGCGTAGAGACTCTTGCGGTTTTACGTAGGCAATTGCCAATTTAAAAGCGACACACACATCCACATTATAAATAAAACACAACTGTAGCATATCAATAAAACTCCAAGAGGGCAAGAGCAGGGAAAATGTGAATAATTTATCAGATGAAATTACCTTAAATGGTAAATGGTCTGCACTGATATAGCATCAGCCTCAGTAGTACTGCACAACCTGCACTACTACATTACTCACAGACTCCCCAAACTGTTAATTGTCTTTCATTTTTGAAAATATGCATTCCCCAGAGTGAAATGGTACAACCATGGTAATGGAGGAAAAAAGTGTTTGGTGGTCCTTTTAGTTAACACTGCTGTTCATTTCATGCAACAGTCGTTTAAGAGCATATCTCTCATCATTTGCATCGTAAAATATCAAGGAGGTTTATGGTCTGATGCAGCAAAAGAGCTCGTGTTCTGTTGTGATATCTCACTGATCATTGAGGTCTTTGTGTGACTCCTCCTGAGCTCTCCTCAGAATATCAGCTAGTTAGATCAACAAAAAACACAACTGTACTCAAAACTTGAATGATAATTTTATTCGAACAGCACAGACTCTTTAAAACGTTTAAAAATTGTTGTACAAGAAAAATAAGAATAGCACAGTAACCTTTAAATTACATTTTCTGAAGACCAAGTCATCTTTGATGATGACCCCCAGCCCTTTTGGTGAGAAAAGAAAAAGGATTTTTCAAGGAAAAATGTAAATGGTTTTTGATGCGTGTCAGTTTTTTAATGATTTTTTTTGCAAGAACAATTTCTGAAAATCACAAATGAGTGTTAAGGTAATCAACAGTGATGACCTGGACCTTATAGTGTTTAAACCTTGGCTTCTAGAACAGCCAGAAGCCACCTGTATCTAAGGCTTTTAACTGGCTTGTCAGCATTTCTGTTATGTAGCATGGGGCCAGACCTAGCTCTGTTTTAAAAGTTATCAGTAAAACCTTAAAATCAACTCTAAAATATAACAGCAAGCACACTGAACTGCTGAATTCTAAAGCAGTTGGAGGCGAGAGTGACCTTCCATTTATACCTGAGAGAAGAGAGTTGCCATCTAGCTTAGAGGAAGAAAAAAAACATCTGAGTTTGAGAGCACTGGTCTCAACTAGCTTAATGTTTCTGGCTTTCCTGACGCCTCGCCTCTTCATGTAATTTGATGTAATATCCAATCACATGCACATAAGAGCTCAAAGTAGCTTTTGCATGTAATCGTGCTACTCTGTCCTTACTAATACTAAACTGATTTTCTAATTTTCTGATTGCAGCCACATGTAGGTGTAGTCATTTTTCCAAGCTCTATTTATATCTATTTCTGATGTTGCTTTACCTTTATGTTTTAGGCAGATAAGCTCTACCAGCAGAATCCTTTTTGCTGCTTTGATTCCTTATTCAAAGAGCAGAGGCTTTCCTGCCAAATCTAACTGTATAAAATGGTAAATTCATTGACATCCATGTCTCTGACTGAACGTGCAGTAAGGCTTTTTTTTTTCCCCTACACAAAACCCTACATCATGTAATATTGCCACAAATGCCTGTGATATAGATTACCAAAAGCCCCTGATAAATTTCACACTGAGAGCAGTTTCTCTCTCTCTTGCATAGATGTTGGGTGCACAGAATGGACATTGAGGCTTTCACACTACAGATATGAGGCACATTTAAAATGTCCAGAAAAAAATGTGGAATTATGCAGAACTGAACTGAGCCAATCCGACCGTCAAGAGATAATTGGCATAAAATGGTAAAAATAGAAGAACATCTGAACAGAAAATAAACCAAGTTAAAAGACCACCTCACCCAGATGTGTCCAAGGTATGTACATTTGCCACTTGAGGGCTCAACTCGGGTCTCACTACAGAGTATTCAACAACATAAGTGGGGGATTAGAAGAAGAGTAGCCTGTGATCTAATGAAGCAAGTAATTTACCTAAACTGCACAATAAAATCTGTTTTCCTCTTAAGGGCATTATTAATAACTGCCTAAGAGTACAAATCACTGACAGAGAAAGCCAATTTACCCTCATGTATATCAGTTCCAACCCATTAGTATCGCATTTGATCCTTCAAGGTATTTTATTTTTTTGCTGTTGTTGTTTTTGTTTCCTTCTGGGTTACCATTGTGAGCAAATTTTAACCAAAATTACGATATTTTCCTAAACTCTACCTATTATTATTATTATTATTAATATATAAACCTAATCAAACAGTGAAAATTAAATGACATAGTAATGAACAACATTTAAGTGGTAAATGAAAACAACACAAAACAAAGCTCCCACACAGGAGACAGTTTATTGTCTTATGATGTATCCTCCCTCCTACCTCCTTATGCAGGCTTTGTTACTTCAGTATTGCTGCAGTAAGCGTGCCAGCATTGAGCCCTTAAGGCATTTTCAGCAATGACCCTCAGAGTGCCATGAAATGCAATTCAAAATGGAGTGAAGTGTAGATGGATGAGTGAGCACATAAATAATTCAGCATTATCGTGATCATCTGCATTAAACCAAGCACCACAGTGCTGGAATTATGTAACAATAGAAATGGTCTGAGATCAGATTAAAATGTTTTCAGGTTTTAAGATAGAATTTTTTTTTTCAATAATTTAGTTAAGAGTGGTATAACCTCGGTGAACATTTGTTTAAAATGTGGGCAGCCAAAAATGAGAAACTCACAACATGAAAACTGTTTGACTCCCCCTGAATGCTGAAACAAGCTGGATTTTTTAAAATTAAATATGATTAGGCCATTACAAAAGGTAGTCCACAAATATGCAATCCATGAAGCAGCTAAAAAAAAAAAAAAAAAAAAAAAAACTAATTTTGAATCCAAAAGGTAATCATACTAGAACTCTTCAAATGTGAGTTAAAACATCTTTAAATTGATAAATTATATCAAGGCTCTTAGAGTTTAATGAGACTCTTACATTAAACTGTAAGAGCCTTAGCAGATTTGTCTGAGTTGATGGTGGAAAATAAAGTTTAATATGAACCTTTTAATTTATTTTTAAGACCCCTATGGACGAGTCACCAAAGGAACTGTTTACCCTGCCCAGGATTGGGTTACCTCCCTGTGGAGGGAGCTCGAGGGAGAACATCTTGTGGCCAGACATTAGCCTGAGGTGCCCAGCCAGGCCCAGCCTGAAGGGGAGACATGGGCCCGCGCTCCTCTAGGCCTAGTAGGGGTTTGGTGAAATGTGTGTCAAGGGCGGAGGCCCTAGTGGACCGATCCCCGGCTATTGAGACTGGCTATTGGGACACGGAATGTCACTTCTCTGATGGGGAAGGAGCCTGAGCTAGCATGTGAGGTTGAGAGATATCGGCTAGATATAGTCAGACTCACCTCAATGCAAGGCCTGGGCTCTGGAACAGGTCTCCTGGAGAGGGGCTGGACTCTGTTCCAGCCTGGAGTTGCCCTCTGTGAGAGGCGGCGAGCTGGGGTGGGTATTCTCGTATCCCTTCGGCTTGCTGCCTGTACATTGGAGTTTTCAGCAGTAGACGAGAGGGTTGCTTCCCTATGCCTTCGGGCCAGGGAGGAGGTCCTGACTGTTATTTGCGCTTATGCGCCAAATGATATTTCAGAGTACCCACCCTATTTGGAGTCACAGGGTGGGGTGCACGAGGGTGCTCGATCTGGTGAGTCCATTGTCCTGCTGGGAGACTTCAACGCTCATGTGGGCAATGACAGTGAGCCCTGGAGGGGCGTGATTGGGAGGAATGGGCTGCCAGATCTGAACCTGAATGGTGTTTTGTTATTGGATTTCTGTGCAAACCACAGTTTGTCCATAATAAACACGATGTTTCAACATAAAGCTGTCCATAAGTGCACGTGGCACCAGGACACCCTAGGTCGATTGATTCTGTAATTGTATCATTAGATCCATGGCCATATGTTCTGGATGCTCAGGTGAAGAGAGGAGCTAAGCTGTCAACTGGCTGGATCAGGTGGTGGGGGAGGATGCTGGATAGACCTGGCACACCTAAACGTATTGTGAGGGTGTGCTGAGAATGCCTGGCAGAGGCCCCAGTCTGTGAGATCTTCAACTCCCACCTCCAGGAGAACTTCAACAGCATTCTGAGGGAGGCTGAGGACATTGAGTCCGAACGGACCATGTTCCGCACCTCCACTGTTGAGACTGCTGCTCAGAGCTGTGGCTGCAAGGTGGTTGGTGCCTGTCATGGTGGTAATCCTCAAACCAGATGGTGGTCACCAGAGGTGAAGGGAGCCATCGAGCTGAAGAAGGACTCCTATCGGGCTTCGTTAGCCTGTGGGACTCTGGAGGCAGCTAATGGGTACTGGCAGGCCAAGCAGAACGCGGCTCAGGCGGTGGCTGAAGCAAAAACTCAGGTGTGGGAGGAGTTTGGATGGCCTTGAAGCGATTCTGGCAAATCGTCAGGTGACTCAGGACGGGAAAGTGGTGCTCTACTCACACGATTTATAGTGCGGATGGGGTGCTGTTCACTTCAACTGAGGCTATAGTCAGGCAGTGGAAGAAATACTTCAAGGACTTCCTTAATCCCGCTCACACATTTTCTGTAGTGGAAGCAGAGTCTGGGGAAGAGGGGGATGACTTGCCCATCACTGGGGGTGAGGTCACGGAGGTGGTTAAACAAATCCTTTGTGGCAGGGTCCCTGGTGTGGACGATGTAGGGCTGTCTTGGTTGACGTGCCTCTGCAACATCGTGTGGAGATCTGGGGCAGTGCCACTGGATTTGCAGACCGGGGGGTGTGTTCCAACTACTGGGGGTTCAAACCCCTCAGACTCCCCGGTAAGGTCTATGCCAGGGTGCTGGAAAGGAGGGTCCGTCCGTTAGTAAAACGTCAGATTCAAGGAGGAACAATGCGGTTTTCATCCTGGTCGTGGAACACTGGACCCTCTCAAAGCTGTGATACTCCCTCTCACTGAAGCCTTAGCCTATTGCATTAATCTCTGCCCTGGGTTTGAAAATGCCTGTATGTTTATAATAAACTAAAGCAAGCATTAGTCTCTGTAACTGGAGAAAAAAAAAAAGGCAACATGGATGTGCTGACTTTGTAACAACTCTAGGGGGGTAGTGAATTTTTTTAATACCTCATCAACCTGCATGCTGGAGTTAGGGGTGTGACCTCTGCGATTGATAGGTATTCCATCACAGGCAGATCTGGCCGACAGGTTTATGATACGCTTCAGCTTTAATAAGAAGAGTCACTGAACTGGACTCATGCCCTCGTTTTTGTTGTTAGTGCCTTTTGGAGCATTTTTAATGGAATTAGGTAGCAAATAATACGCCTAGTTGTGAAATTTGGATCAAGAAGTTTGCACTTCAGTTTACAGCCTCTCATCCAAATAAGGTAAAAACTAACATGTCAGTGGACAAAATGCTACAAGTGGCTACAAATGCAGGCCCAAACCATGTGAGTGCCACCACCATGTGTCTATCACTCTGTCCCATGTTTTTAAATTGTTCTGTATGCGTACAATAAATACATTTATAGATTTGTATTTTATTGTATAAAAATATAAATGAAAATCTTGGCTTTTCCTTTCTTTGGAATATTTTCTTGTACAGAAATAAGATAAATTAAAAAAAAATATCTCCATGTAAACATAAAGGAACGCCTTGTCACTGATGATGTTTAGACAAGCCAGGGCACTGTACTGTAGCTGCCAAAGCAAATTACAGGTTTGGTGTTATGCAGAATTAAATGCACTGTCACTAAATGCAGGTGGACTCTCATGAATTTCCTCTGCCAGACTGAGCTTTCCAGGTGAGCAGCTGCAGACAGAGCGATGGACTCCAGATGGCAGACGCTGTTGGTGTCCTTCCTCAGGGTCATTCCACACGACCTCTGCTCCATCACTGTTTTCTGCCTCATTAGAAACCTCTCTCCTGCTTTTCCTCCATCATCTCACCTCACAGGCTGTTCGACAGATGGCAGCCAGGGCGACAACTACAGTAAATTTACACGCATGGAGAAAGCCAGTGTTGACAGTGAGTTGCTGTATTGATTTTACTTATTTCATTAGATACCTGGCCCATATCATGATGCGACAGAGCTTTTCATCAAAGTTGTGAGAGTTACATCTGTGTGAGTAATGAATAAATCTGCTTGTGTGTGATTGTCTTCAGATTTATAAAATGGCTGGGGGTGGAAAGAAAAACAATAGTAATGTAATTGCTTTTAAAATGGATGGACCTGAACTCGAGTAGCATTTCAAAACAATCCTTATTTATCTTATACTGGGCCTTGGTGCAGCCTCTCAGTTTATCGCTCGAAGCAAGTCATTTTCCTCCATTTCCCATTGCTTTAAGCTATCGTTTATCTAATTGCCTGCCCCTTGTAAAAAAAAAAAAAAAAAAAAGATTTGTGCCAGAGCTGTGAACCCATTTAAAAAACAAACAAAAGAAAACAAGATTTTCCATATAACTTTGCAGTAATGTGGAAAAAACTACAGTGGTGGTCAACAGTTTACATACACTCATCATGGGCATGAATGTCATAGCATTTTTGGACTTTTGATGATTTCCTTTTCCAGGGTGGAGCAATTGTACAACATACGTCTTTAATGACTCTTTAATGAAAAAAAAGAATTGGGTGCCCAAGTTTGAATTTATTTTGAATTTTCTCTAAATCATACAGGGTCATAAGTATATATCCAGGCTTAAATATATGTGCAACCCCACTAATATGTGGTTAAATGTCCCTTGGCAAGTTGTACCTCCACCAGCTATCAACAAGCTTCTGGCATAAATCAGGCTGGATATTTCACCACTCTTCTTGGCAGAATTGGTATAGTTCATTTAAATTGGTTGGTTTCCTGGCATGGACATTTGGCTTATCCATGTGGGCATCTGCAAATTTCAGTCAAGTTGGCAATTTTGGACCAGGGGCTTCTTTCTTGGTAGGCACCTTCTCAGTCCATGGTAATATAAAACTCACTTCACTGTGGCTAGTGACACTGGTGTTCTTGCATTTTCCAGTTCATGACAAGCTTGAGTTTTGGTGGTTCCTGGGTCGTTCCTGAACATTCTGATCTGTTTCCTCTCATATGAGAGTGAAGGTTTGGATCTTCTTCCAGATCTTGGCAAAGTGGTGGCATATCCAAATAACTTGTATTTATGTACAATTGTTTGAACTGATGATCTTGGAATCTGCAGTTGTTTAGAAATGGCTCCAAAAGACCTTCTTGACCTGTTTCTTGGGCTTTCCCACTGTTGTATCGTTCAATCCCTAATACTGGTTGTAGTCAATCGAAGTCTTATTACCTTCTTACTAACAAGAAGTTAATAGACCTTGACCTTTTCAAGTTGTTGTAGAACCACAGGATTAAATTTGTGCACCCCGTTCTTGTTTTTTAAAGTATTTAAAGATGTACATGTATGCTGTACAATCATTCCACCTTAGAAAAACAACAGCTAAAAGAAATAATTGAAAGCTCAAAATTAGTAATTACCATGACATTTATGCCCCTGTGAACATAACTTCTGACCATAAGTAAGTATAAGTATAACCCTTAATGATTCCTCATGAATTGAGATGGTAAGTAGTGGCCGGATGCTGCTATTCAAATCCATTTGATTAACTGATCATCAGCAAGCGTGACCACCTCTATAACAGCAGAAGTTTAGGCTGTTTGCTGGTCTGGAGCATTCAGCTGTGAGTAAACACAATGCTGCAATCCTTCCAGGAATGAATGTTGCATTAAATTCACCCCAAAGTCAGACTGGGCAATGCAAAAAACCCATGAGACTCTACAGGCCTTAGTTAGACTCTTAAAATTTAAAGTTCATGACAGTACAATTAGAAAAAAGCTGAACAAGTATGGCTTTGTTGGAAGGGTTGCCAGGAGGAAGCCTCTTCCCTGTAAAAAGAAAATGGCAGCACAGCTTAGGTTTCCAAAGATACATCTGAACAAACACAAGATTTCTGGATTTGGCCAAAAAAAAGAAAAGAATAAGGATGTTACAGTGGAACAATCAAACTCCAGACCTCAGCCTTGAAATGCTGTTGTAGGACCTCAGTGAACTGCCACAGTGTTGTAAAGGCCAAAATTCTTCCACAATGATATGAGAGACTGAAAAACATACAGAAAATTATTAACTTTAATTTATTGCCTACTAAAGGTGGTTGTGCAAACTTTTGAAACATGCAGTGTACTTTAGTGGCTATAGAACAGAATTGACATTTAGATCAGTTGCCTCGTAAGCCTTGCCTTGGCTATGAAACAGGAACAGCCTAGAACTTGTTTTCCTCAGTAATTATTGTTAAATGTCCCCAAAAGAGAGTTTTTGTTTTGTTTTGTTGTTTCAGGACATGTCACCACAACTCTCCTTTAATAAACTACAGACAGAAAATGGTTACAAAATATTTAGGCTATACTTTTCACATGTCACATATAGCCTAGATATTGAAGCTATAGTGGAAGGTATCAGTTATGTATCATCATCGATATGACATCAGTATGACAGAATATCTTTTTAGTATTTATTTTTGGGAAAATAAGGTGAGACACATACACTCTAGATGATGTAAAGCTGCACCCACGCGTCAGCTTATCATGAGTCACACAGGCTGTGCTGCTGTTTTAACCTGTTAACATGGGAGCTGAAATGAAACAAACAGGTTCTCCAACTTTTCATTCACAAGTAAGTGTTCCTATCCTTAGCCTCCCTAACTGGACGTTTTAAAATGTGAAGCCAGAGTGTTGATGGCAGTCATGTTCGTAAATTGGTCTGTTATTGCTTTAAAACTGGCTTTAAAGAGCATATCCTTCAATGGTTTAAAATCTTATACTGGAGTAATGTAGGAATGCACTCCAAGGTGCATGAGTACACAGTAACATCACAGCTGGGAATTAGAAGTGAAAAAGACACATAACTTTGAGGCAGAACAGGTTTTGAAACTCTAGTTTTCAATCTGATATTAAGTTACTAATCAATGAGTGCAAATCTTAGAAGACAAACTTAATACAAAAGATGTTGCTTTGATTATTGGTCCTCCACCAAGAAATATCATCATCCCTTTAAAACCACTATTCTTCCATGATATTTATCAAGTGGACAACTTATACATCATTTTAATGGAAATATACCATCTGTCAGAGGTAAAAGAGATAATGTGATTGTTTGATGTTAAGTTATAATTACAGGTGTCATGTAGTATAGTTCAATAGTCTTAAAACAAAAAACTTGGAAGCATTTTCATAAATAAATAAATAAAAAAAATTTTAAAAATCATTGAAAGGTCAAAGACGTGCTGAATGGATGTGTAGACAGTAAAATATAGATGCTGTTCTCTATGTTAAGCAGGTCACAGCTCATCAATGATTAGATGCTTCTGTTTTAAATGCAGATTTTTTTTTACATCTTTTTTTTTTTGACCTGTCATGTCTGGCAGTTTTCGCAGTCGGAATGATAATCCGAAGGCATTATTGCACCAAACATATTTGCTTTTACAAGAAGTGCTCTATAAGTTTTCTATAGGCTATTCTTGTTAATTGTATTTTTATTTTATTTATTCTTGCCAGAGCTGACAGGCAGGGAAAGAAGAAGAGAGATGGGGGGGCAGGAAAAAAAATAGAAGATGAAAGCTACACATACATACACATTCACATATATATATATATATATACACATGCATATACATATACACACACACATACAGTCTTGCTGTAGTTTGTAGTAATGTATGTGTGTTCCTCTGTCATGGAATAATGAGGGCAAGAAGCTGCAACCACCCCCCTCGGGATCCAGAGGCAGGCAGGGAAAGACCCAGGGGACCCGGGTCATCCACGGCCCACCAGGAGTACAGAAGACCCGAGGCCACACATCCCAATGCCAAGGCTCGACAAGCCACAGACCCAGGCCCAGCTGTCCACACGCACCCATGCACCCGCACGTCATATATTTATACACACACATACATGCCAGTCACACACCCATGCTCATATACACGGACCATACATGGACATTAAGTGTGGGCAAGCGGGCCCCAGCACCGAGCCAGCGGCACCCCAGAGAAGCAGCCAACCCAGCCCCAAACTACCAACCAGTCCCTACCCCCGGCAGGGTGCACAAAACCCGGGTGTGGGAAGACCCGCCCACCCCCTCCTCCCACTCAAAATGGTTGGGGTGATGCGTTAGGTGTATGTGGGTGTATGTAGTGGGAGGAATGTGTATGACTGTGTGAAAGCTACAGTGCTATTAAAATTGGGGGGGGGGGGGGGGGGGGGGGGGGGGGGCAGATGTAACATGCACACTGAATTTTTTTACATTCTTAACAGCTGCCTTCATGTCATTGGCAAATCTTCTCTTGCTGTCTTGGCGATCAAACTTGTCTAATCCCATCCACATTTGTGTTTTGTTGTTTTTGTTGTTTTCCCTTGCATAGAGCCACTAGCTGCTATCACTTGAGCCTATATTACTGTATGCTTGTGCTGAGTCCAGAAATGAGATGAGCCATTTTCAAAACAAGTCACATTTTGGTATCTGTTTTATTCTTTGTCTTTTGGTAATGATGGGTGAATTATCAATCTCTCCTCTCAGTGTCCATTTTCTGTGATGTATTGGAAAGAAAGCAGGTATAATTTACAACCCTTGTCCCACAGTGTAGGTGAACCTCAGATTGGTTAATTGGAAAATGAACATGGGGAAATGAAACAGGGTGAAAATCAAAGGATCTGTCTGTGCCTGTCAGCACCCAGACTGAATTATTACCCTGAAGGTACAGATTTAAACCTGCACTGCACAGATGGGGACTAAAAATTAAACCTATTCATCTATCTGTCTGAATACAATTGGCATTTCATAAATATAACTGATGATGCGATTCATAAAGACCAAGTTTATTAAAAAGGACTGTTCTGTGTCATTAGATTTAAAACAATTGGACTTCAGTTTTTCTCTCATGGCCTGCCAAGTTTGAGGAAGAAGAATTCTCATTCCCTAAGCTGGAACAGACAACAGTTTCGTGTGTGTGTGTGTGTGTGTGTGTGTGTGTGTGTGTGTGTGTGTGTGTGTGTGTGTGTGTGTGTGTGCTGTTTTCATTTCTCATCCAGAATTAGTAACCCAGTGAAAAAAAGTGAATTGCTCTCATTGCCAGGGTGTCAGATTCTGCTGTTCTGTCAAAGTCACTGACTTCCAGTCAACATGCACAAGGTATGCTTTGGGGTCAGTGTAGTTACGTACCAGATTTTTGCAATAGTGAGACTGGTCTCACACCCAACTCAAACATAATTATTTTTTTTTAAAGGAACTATTCGATACTTACTCTGGATGGCATTACCTTGGCCTCTTATAACACTGTGAGGAATCTTGGAGTCATTTTTGACCAGTATATGTCCTTCAATGCACATACTAAACAAATATGTAGTAGTGAAACATCCTCTCTAAGCATGATGCTGAAAAACTAATTCATGTATTTATTACTTCTAGGCTGGACTATTGTAATTAATTTCAATATATGAATTCATTTTCAGCTCCCTGAAAAGCCTTAAGCTGATCCAAAATGCTGCAGCTAGAGTACTGACAGGGACTAGAAAGAGAGCAGATTTCTCCCAAATTGGCTTCTCTTCATTGGCTCCCTGAAAAATCCAGAATTGAATTTAAAATCATTCTTCTTACATACAAGGTCTTGAATAATCAGGCCCAAATTTATCTTAAAGACCTTCTAGTACAAAAACCCCCCAGTAGAGCACTTTGCTGTCAGACTACTGGCTTACATGTGGTTAAGAGCAGAATGGGAGGCAGAGCCTTCAGCTTTCAGGCCCCTCTTCTGTGGAACCAGCTTCCAGCTTGGATTTGGGAGACAGACACCCTCTCTATTTTTAAGATTGAGCTTAAAACTTTCCTTTTTGATCAAGCTTATAGTTAGGGCTGGATCAGATGACCCTGAACATCCCTTAGGTATGCTGCAATAGGCCTAGGCTGCTGGGGGGCTCCCATGATGCATTGAGCATTTCTTCTTCATTCACCTCTTTTCAATCTTTGTGTTTATACCCCACTTTTGTTTTTCTCTTTTCTTCCTCCCCTCACCCCAGCAGATGACTGCCCCTCCCTGAGCCTGGTTCTGCTGGAGGTTTCTTCCTGTTGAAAGGTAGTTTTTCCTTCCCACTGTTGCCAAGTGCTTGCTCATAGGCCAGGGGTATTCAACTCCAGGCCTCGAGGGCCGGTGTCCTGCAGGTTTTAGATGTGTCCCTGATCCAACACACCTGAATCAAATGGCTGAATTACCTCCTCAGTATGCAGTCAAGTTCTCCAGAGTCCTGCTAATGACTTCTATATTTGACTCAGGCGTGTTGAAGCAGAGACGCATCTAAAACCTGCAGGACAGCGGACCTCGAGGCCTGGAGTTGAATACCCCTGTCATAGGGGGTCATTTTGACTGCTGACTTTTCTCTGTAATAACTGTAGGATCTTTACCTTACAATACGAAGCACATTGAGGCAACTGTTGTGATTTGACACTATATAAATAAAATTGAATTGAATTGAATTGAATTTGTAATCAGAATTTAGTAAATTTTAAATAAGTTTGAGAATGTGTTAATGAAGCTGCCCCTCTGTAGTAAGAAACCAAAAAAATGCAGTATTTTAGCTGAGACTGGGGTGGTATAGTTTTTCGCACTGTTACCTTCAGCTCCACATCCACGTCTTCCCCTGGCAGGCAACATATAACAGTAAGGGATTGCCAGAGAAGGTGGAGTACGGTAGGGACTTTCTGCACCCTGGTGCCGTCATGGTAGCCATGAAGACTTGGCTGGATCCTCGAAATGACACGGCCAACAGAGCTTTGGCACCCCACTCCACGAGGGAACCAGCATCAGTTGTGCAACTCTTCACTGGCCCAATCATCTCATCTTCTTACTTGTCATCAGATCATTGCTGTGGAATCAATTGGTGCAGGTGGGAATTGCACAAGCTCACTGCCACATTATCAAAAAATTTTCACGCAGACTTTTTTTCCCATCTACCTCCCCCTTTAAAGTCCTCCAGTGATGGGCAACACGTGATGGGAACAGCTACACAGAGGCAGCTTAGGTGTGAAGGCCATGTCCTGGCACGCTTGGATCAAGTACCAGGTTTGTTACTGCAGCCCCAATCTGAGAAAGGGGCTAGAAAAAGCACCCTAAAGAAAGCTTGTCCCCATCAGCTCGGTCAGAAAACCACACCTCATGAGCCATCCCTTCCTGCGGTCATAATACTTTGACATCTTCAACCAAAAATCTCATCCTTGCTGCTTGGAATGTGAGCACTCTCCTGGACTCTGCAACAACAAACTGGCCCTCATGTCACGCAGCACTTGAGTGCTATAGGGTGGACATCTGTGCACTTAGAAAGATAAGTTTCACTGATGAAGGTTCCCTCACAGAAACTTCTGCTGGATATACAGTCCTCTACAGTGGCCTTCCAGGAACGGAGCCCAGGATCTATGGCGCTGGGCTCGCCATCAGAAGCGATCTCCTCCCCTACCTTCCCGAATTTCAAATTTCCAGTGGTTCACCATGGGCACCCAAAGAAGAGATGAAAGGACCACCTGAAGACATCCCTGATCCTGGAGACCTTGAGACACTTGCCTCCAACTGGAGCATTTGGAGGAATACAGTCAAGAATGGAGTACAGCTCTTTGAGGAGAAGCACAGGAGACCAGGAGGAGACGCGTTCAAGACTCGACACAGCTGTCCCAGCCAGCGTCTTTCCTTGTACCATCTGCCCCTTGATTTATGGGTTCCACATTGGTCTCCTTTCTCATATGCAGGTCCATGGAAGGCATTTAGGGGATGGACATCGGAGGGGAGAAAGATGAAACGTCTTTGTCGACCATGACGGGCTACCTGTTACCTTACTGCAAGAAGATTCTAGCTTCAAACGTGCTGCTTACCTGGAGTGTTTCTGTGGAGTTTATGTTCTCCTACAGTTAAAAAAAAAAAAAGAAAAAACCTTTCTGTGAATTAACAAAACTTTGTTTTATAAATACAGAACGCTCTGAGCAATGAGCTCATATAGAAAAACCGAGATGTACTGTTGAAATTGTGCTTCTTTTTCTTATATTAAGACATCTCATGGAATAAATGTTTAGTTAAATGTTTTTTCACTGACAGAAAGGGGAGTTTCAGGTGCCAGGGTGGCTCAGCGGATGAGCAGGTGACCACGTATGCCACGTGGCAGTGCAGGCGGCGCAGGTTTGCATCCCAACCTGTTGCCATTTACTGCGTGTCTTCCATCATCTCTCTCCTCCCAATTTCCTATCTCTCTTCACTGCATACTGTCAAATTTAAAAAAAAAAAGGGGTGGTCCACTGGTCCGGCCCACTTAAGATCAAAGTGGGTTGTATGTGGCCCACGATGTAAAATGAGTTTGACATCCCTGCTGTAGGGGAAAGAAAATCTCAGCCAGATGAGTGAGGGTCCTACTTCACACTTCAATTCATTATGTATAGTAACATTAAGCCTCTACAGAGCCCAATAATCAAATTCAGTCAAATGATCAGAGTCAAACTAGTCTGATATAAGTAGATCTTCTGCAGCACTCGACAAGTGATTCTAGGTTTTATACCAAAGCACAAACATTCTTCATATTATACTGTCTCACCGTGTACTTAAGCATAAAATCAGTTTTCTCCAGTTTGATTTCAAGGTACATTATCTTCCACCCTGAGCAGCATGCTTATTTCTCTCAAACGAAAGTTCTGAGTTAACTTCAATAGTTACTTTGTCATGGTCCTGGGCCGGTGGCCCAGTGTTTTAGGTTCTTGTTGTATAGTTTTGTTTTATTATGGTTTCACTGTTTCTGGCTCCCTGTGTTCTGTTGTGCTGGTGCCTGTTATCCCTGTGTCAAGCCGGTGTGTACTTCCTGTGTCCTGGTGTCCTGTGTCCTGTGTCCTGGTGTCCTGGTGCAGCCACAATAACCTGGTACTGAACGCCCAGAAGACAGTGGAGATTATAGTGGACTTTAGGAAGCACACAGCCCCTCTACCCTCCATCATCCTGACTGACACCCCCATCACCACAGTGGACTCTTTTCGCTTCCTGGGAACTACCATCACCCAGGACCTCAAGTGGGAGCCCACCATCACCTCTGTTGTCAAAAAGGCCCAGCAGAGGATGTACTTCCTGCGGCAGTTGAAGAAATTCAACTTGCCAGCAAGGACCATGGTGCAGTTCTATACTGCCATCATTGAGT